>NC_080570.1:72849084-73155155 GCF_030247185.1 Malaya genurostris | reverse complement strand
GTTTTCAGTGTTACTTCATAAATATAGCATAACAACTTTAAACTTCTCAAAATCCTAATAAAACCATTATCAGATTATATTCCAGTGTAGTAGACCGTTTTTCATAAGATTTCTGTAGCACTTTGCTGTTATATAATAGCATCAAACCTATGTCAAATCTATTTCGGAATGATTTAAAATTCGAGAAGGTTTTAAATTCAGTTTTATGATGAACATAATCCTTTTTATGAAAATTTCGTGATGAATAAACTGTTACGTTGACAGAATTTTTCTGAAATATGTGTGTGCCATGCCGTTTCTGATGGTTACATAATATCTTAGATTTATTTACTATTTTGAGACTCAATCTTAATAGTTTATGCGCTCTTATTTTTATCCTGAATATGCGGGTGAAAAAGGAATTATGACTGAACACCTTGAAATTCATTCGGATTTGGCAAAAGTCGGTAAGATTTACAAACAAAATTTAGTGATTCATCACCATTTTGGTAGAAATCAGCGTCGTTGCAAAAAAATAGTGCTCGTGTACCGAAAATTAGTTCTAAAAGCCTTTCATATTTCCTCCATTCTATATTTATATTTGTTTTTTTATTTTTATCTGTGAATGTTACGATAGAACATCAAAATTATGAACATCTAATTTTCTCTAATACTAATTACATTTAAACAATGATATGAGTGATACTGTCATCCAATGAACACTTACACACAAATAGTTTAATAGCTAAGACAGAGCGACAAGATTATATCTGTCATAAATTAGTTGCTAGTAATAATCTTCAAACCACAAAAATTTTTGGTTTCAATATTATCGATCATCGGAGCTGGGAAATTAAGCTAAATTTTGAGTTTTTTCGTTTCACACTACATTCATTCTGTGCGCAAAACATGTCTGTCACCTCATCGTTGTACGCGTACAACGTTGTACAGAAATCATTGTACGGAAATCACATGTCTGTCAGCGGTATAAGCCGTCAATTTCTAATTTATCATTTATTTCCTTATTGAGCAATTCGACGCACACGAATGCAGTGTGTACTGTGTGATATTTATGTACACGAAATAAAAATATTTGCGAACCGCAGTCAAGTTTGTAGGGGACGCAATCTCAGCCTCCTTTTTTTTCAAATTCCGACGAATATAGCGCTATAGAATAGTACCTGTTCAGATGTTTCATGATTAATGATTTTCCTAGTTTTCAGTATTTTTCGTAAAATCAAAGTCAACATTTTCCCTCAAAACATCTAATCAGCCCAGCAATTATTCCAACATTTACTTGGATTTAGAGTAACGATACCACTATTCATCTCATAATCTAAATCATAAGTTAAAGTGAGATCTGGTAGATTGGTGCTTTCGCTTCCAATTTTCGTGTTGTTATAACAATTCAATTGTCGAATTTTTTTCTGTGATATTGCTAGAGTCTTAGGAAAGATTTATTTTGTATTCGACTTTATCACAATTCGTCGATTGAAAGGCGAGTAACACGCTCAATTACATGATAGCTCCGAATGAAATGATTATGGGCACACAAGTCATATGAAAGCTAATAAATTTATATGTATTATTTAAATAAAACATGTAGATGAATTAGACTAAGTCAATACGAAAAATAAACTTTTTATTTCGAATCGTACAACCGAGTAATCAATCGATTAGTTTGCAAATTTATTTGGTTTCGATTCCTAAATGTAGTCAAAAAATTCTCACGTAGTTGAATCCGACAAATATTAATCCGAAATCTTGAGCGCAGTGATTTTTAACGAATTACTGACTGGTTTGTGTCTCGCGTGTGCTCCTCGCTAGATGGCCAGCTGTTAACTAAATTGCCACAGATTGTTCTATGTAAAATGGATATTTACTTCATAGATGTCATTGTAGCGCAATAATAAAAAAATATTCACCAGATGTTGTGGACGACAATATCGCCAAACCAGTTAATCTATACGATAATTTTTAAAACGCCTTTCCAGCTAGAAAAAACGGAATATGTTTATAGTCACCCCTGTTCTGTATTTGGATCGAATCGGATTTTGTCGAACGAATGTAAAAATTTGCATTCTGTAATTCGATCGAATTTGTATGGAAAACTCGAACTCGATTGCTACAGAATGCAAAATTTCGTATTCGATCGAAACAATCCGATTCGAATAAAATACAGAATCGGGGTGAGTATCATAGTATATATATTAATGGAAACATTGAATTCATTCGTTTATGAGTTCATGCTGATTCAGTAACAAGGGTAAATTTGAAGACCCATAGATACTGTAAATTTTTAAAAATATATTCTCAGCAAAACAACGGTTACAAATTTTACTTGTATCAAAACATATTTACACATATTTTTATCCATCCTTTAGTCATAATTCTTTAGTGTACGATATGTTGAACATAAAGCAACAACGACGAACGAAAACGGTGTATTATAGAAAAAGATGGATGGATTGTTTGAGGAAATTGCTGGATAATGTTTGTAGACATTTCATAAGTGACTTTTCGAAGATCAATATTCCGCGACAAGGTTCCGGCGGGATAATTTTGAGGATTATCTAAAAGTTTCGGTACAAATCTCATCCGCTAGATGTCGCTAGTGAAATTTAATTATTCGCTAGATGTCACTGCTATTTAAAATTATCGATGGACGCTAAAAATATTTCATAGGAGTTCCAAAATTGACGTTTATTTTTTATTTCGAGGTAATAGAAAACCTAGATATTGTACAGATAGATTTTTCTGCCAAATAATTTTTTTTTTTGAAAAAAACAGTCGCTGTTCTGCTTGCAACATCCACTGTTGAATGAAATTGCTGGCGAGCTATTAACACCTGACGGAAGAAAATAACATTTTTCTATCGTTTACTATTATGACTTACTTTCAGTAAGTACCGAGTCTTTCGGAATTTCTTTTCAAAGTGAGTATTGATAGGTGGCTTATTGGCCATTATCACAAAAAACGCGAGAATTGCAGTCATTTGGAAAAGTTTCTTTTGGGGAGATAAGTAACTAACCGCATAGAAAACAGATATATAGGCTGTGTGATATGAACTGTGTGTGTTATCATTTTTAGTGGCAGTAGTGTAGCAAATCTGAAATTTACACAGGATTTTGAAAAAAAATTGTTCGAGCCTTTATATCTGTGCTAATCGTTTCATTGGTTTAAATAATATGGATTTTTTATCGTGGTTTTCCGATCCAAAATGCAGATTCAAACTTGCACGCAAGTTGTATCGCCAACAATCGTTGAGTTTTAAGTCTTACGATTATGTCAAAAGATGTCGCTGTCTAGGAGTAAAAGTCGATAAAATATCAATGTTATTTTGATATTTCGTTACAAACATGTGATAATGTCACAG
This sequence comes from Malaya genurostris, assembly GCF_030247185.1. Classification (NCBI taxonomy): domain Eukaryota; kingdom Metazoa; phylum Arthropoda; class Insecta; order Diptera; family Culicidae; genus Malaya; species Malaya genurostris. The sequence continues at coordinate 73,151,800 of NC_080570.1, read as the reverse complement.
GCACTTTTCACATTTCAAAAATAGTGCTCATAACTTGTTTGTTGGAAAACTGAATTGCAAACTGTATGTAATTTCGTTGATATTTTCGATTATTATACATGCATAGGACAGAGTCAAACGAATAGCTTTTATTTTGTAAAGTACATATCTGTACCAAACTGTAATTAGGACCCATCGTGCCTACCTACCATGCGAATGTTACAAAATGTAATACTCTTGGCCTACCCAAATACACGACAAGATCTTCTAGATGGGAGCCCAATATACGAAATAATGCACAACATGCTTGAATTCAATGCTTAAAACCAGAGTAATTAGCATTTTCTTTACATTTTTTCAAGGGTCTATCGAACTGTATGCTCTTTTCACACGATGGTACCGATACGCCTTTTCATCTGCTTGTATCGATTCAATCGTACACCTAAATCAAAATTGAAACTATTAAATAGAATACTTGTAGTTTAAACTCAATTTAATTCAACGCTTATTGATTATAAACATCTTGTTCACTCTTCTTTGGGGGTAGGTCCCATTTTGCATTCAGGGTATTTTTCAGTCAAAAAACTTCTAATTTCCCCCGATTCCACGAGCATCCGAAGTCGTACTTTATCTTGATTCCTAAGATATTCCTGTTTTTTCATGTATATTTCATAAGAACGATATTTGGTGTAAAATGGAGGAAACTTTTTTCTTTTCAGTTGAATTTTTCCATCCATGCAAAATTGTGTATAATCCAAAATTTCATTTTTATCCAAATCAGCCTCGCTTCTGCATACAGATGGACTAGCTACTACTTTTGGGAAATTTTGGTTTTCCGGTTTCAACTCGACAACATGCAACCCCTTCGACTCAGCTATTTGCTGGTGATTTTTTTGTTTCAACAATCCAATAAAGAAAGCCTTTACAACATGTTGCACATTTGTGGATCCTTCGCATTTGGCGCGAATATCTTTAATGCCGAGTACTTCACAGACGGTTTTAAGGGCACGGTGGCACTTTAATCCATAGCCTTCCGGCTTGCGTTCCACAAATATCTTGCTAGCTCCGAAAGCACAGTAGAAATCATGAAATACCGTGTGATTATTGCAAAGTTCAAAGAACATTAGTTTCTGCCCAGCACGATTCTTCGCCTGTCTTAGAGCTGCCCTCATATCAATGGCTTTTCCAAAGCCAAAACCAGCTAATCCATTTTTGTTACCAGTCACAACCATTGCCGACACTCTTCGTTTACGTCCTAGGTTACCTTTCATGTTCACGACCGTTTTCAATTCTAAACATTTCGTATCGAAACCTTCAAAATAATCATCGTCAACTGGATCAGGTGGTCCGATACTTCTACCGGGCATTTTTGAACCAGACCAGCCTCTTTCCAAGGGACTCAATTTTATTCGTTTGAAATTAACCATCTCATCTCGAATCTTCTTTAGCTTACTTTCTCGTTCGGTATCTTCTGGCAATTGCTGCTGTTGTACTATCTCTCGCCCTCGAATTATCGGAGCTGATAGGCCGGGCCAAACTATATTCGCTTTCCCAAATCCTATCATTTGCCCTTTATTTAAATCTTTTGGAGTAATTCGTTTAGCACCTTTACCGCGACCCCGTTTTTTACCAGCGTTACTCACCGAAATGACACCCTTCCAAATTTGCTCAGCAGGCACTAAAATTTATGTGGATTCAGTAAGTAGCAAATAATGATGTTACTAACCATGTTTACACTTATTGAAGAAGCTAGTTTCTCTGGAATTACATAACGTAGGAACAGAAGGCTGCAAAAATTGCCTTTTATCCGGGTTATTCTGACGATTTTCGGCAAACGTAGTGTAACACGCGTTGGGACGGTTCAGCGTATTTGGAAACGTTCGGGTGATTTGAAGTAAAGAAAAGTTACGAATCAATGATTGAGAATTAGATGCAGCAAGACGCAACATGTTTCTGTCCTGTTTATGAAAAAAGATGTTTAAAAAAGCGAAATTGCTAACGAAAACAATCACTCACTTCTCGCTAAAATCCGTATTATTTTTGTCGAATGGGGCTGCGGACGGCTTACGTCACGGTTGACATTTCGAAATGAAGTAATACAATGGTGATCACATTTTTCTATGTAGCATTGCGATGGTGCGCATTCACAATGTAGTATTAAAGGTGAGAACAATTTTCTACGCGCGAATGCGGTTGTTGTTTTGTCTACGAACAGAAAGAATGTTCGATTTTTCATTTGAATGATTCTTTTGATACGGTTTCGTATTTTGAAAACATTCTTGAAGTTTGTTGAATTTTTGAGATGTAACTCTTCACCAATATTGCCAAATATTTCAGTTGTGTCATATACATCATTTTCAACATCGTTTTGAATTTCCTCGGGAAAAAAATGTTCCTGAAAACTAATGATAAAATATTATAATTTTATTTAAACTAATAATTTTATTTAAACTAATAAAAAATATCATAATTTTATTTAAATTTAATACCATTGTTCCTTGAAAAATAAAAAAAAAACTTCATTCTTTGAAATTATATTTTTCTTCATGTGACATTTGTAACTTTCAGGTTTCATTGCTTATTACGATACATCATATCTCCATAGTTATGTTTTTAATCAGCAAAAACCCAAGAAAAGACGATCGATCCATATTCAACCGTTACTATGTGTAGCAAAGAGAAGGAAAGAGTGCATGATCGTATGCAGCGTAAAAAAGCCTAATCGAATCGAAGTGCTGTTTTTTAGTGTCGTCCCCCTCGGCAAGAACTGTCAAATCGGGAGGAACATAAAAACTTCACCTTTTTAACGAATTTTTAAAAAAACGGGAAATTTTTTTTGAAAAATCATAGCAGAAGGGGATGAAAAAGTTTTTACTCTGAGGTGGTAATGTTGGTCTTAATTTATTGTGCGAAAACTAACATTTATTGAGAATGGAGCATATTGGCTCAATATCATTTTTCCAATAACGGAAACAACAAATAAAGTATCCAAAATAAATTGTACTCGAGCGTTAAACATTCTAGTACTCGAGAAATTAACATTACTCTGGTTTTTGTTTGAAAAAATGGTGGTTCGAAAAAACCTTACCTTACCCAATTTCGCACATTTCTAAAGATTTTCAAGGTTTAATCCTAGTTTACACTGAAAAAAGTAGTAGTAATCACTTTGAAATCCAGTTTCTACTACTCCGAGTTTACTTTTATTGTTGATATCTATTTGTACTATTGAATAAAGGGAAAAATCGTTGCAAATCACTGCTGCCGAAATCACAAATTTTCGGAAGAGCCCTCCTTTTCTTGGTTCCATTTTTAATTTGCAGGTGTCGCTACCGAGACAACGAGATCCAATACAAAAAAAAATATTTTATTTAAAAACTAAGCTAAATCGGCCACGTAAAGCTTGCACGGAAATAGGCATGAATAAAATATCTTTTAAATAAAAAAAAATATGGCAATGTGAAAATCACAAAGGGAAAAAAATAAAGGATGCCATAAAAAAAAATTGGAAGATCCCAAGATTTGCTCAATTTCGATTGTTGAAACTGTCGAATTGTGATTACATAAAATATATTATTTATTTTAAAATATTGAAAACTTTGAAATCCCATTGAAAACGATCGACACAATTGAACATTGATGCAAGCTTATTCAAATACGAAATGATAAAAAGGTATCATCTCACTGTTAGGTTGCTAAACTAGAGTTTTTTTTTATTTCAATATTAGCATGAATACTGGAAAAATAAAAACAAACGTAAAGTATTTATTTCAGAGTGCTGTGTATGTTGGGAAATCTAAGGACACATTTATTCTGAAGTGTATCTTAAAAGTAGTATTTTGAATACCTCTTATAAAAAAATAAATGTTGGTGATTGCCCGAAAATTTGACAGAAGCTGCTATATTGGTATCTATATTGTATACAACATTTTCAATCCGGTAGAAGATGCTACAAGAACTCGAGTCTCTCAATGCATGAACCGTGAGAGAATTTTGCTACATTTCTTCGCTCCACTTCATACTCTGAGTATTTCACGCCCTTAAAAAAATTACAGTCTGATAATGATCGTTGCTGTGTGGAATTTCCCAAGAGAGGACCGCAAGTTGACAATTATCGCAGAAAACCGAATCGATGATTCGACTTGATGATTCTTATACTAGGTTGCAATATTTCAAAACCCTCGTGTGGAGCATTCACAGACAAAGGTAATTCAGTTTTGCGACAATGTGCCAATAATGCAAAACATAAATATTTTTATCTCGAAGAAATAAAGTACGGGTGTGTAATGTCAGAGACATAACTGGATGTCGTGAATACAAATAAAACTGACACGATTTCTTTACACTTTCGAATTCGAATTGATAGTTGATCGATTGTGTGAATTGCGAAACTTTCCTCCTTTTCATTACCAAAATTCTCAACGATTTTCGACGTCGATTATTTCATTTCGGATTTGCATATTTCATTGAAAGAATCTATCAAGATGCTGTACAGGATTCATTTCTGCCTTTCAGAAGGACCAAATTGTGGAATTCTCTACGATATTTGGCACAGCTCGGAACATTTATTTCGAACGATTTTCGCACAACGGAAAGTGCACGAAGCAAATCAAATTATTTTGGATTTTCACTAAACTGATGATTCCTACCTTCGATTTGCAAAGAAGTAATCTTAATAGTTCTTTAGATAACATTGATAGCCATTAGACCGGCTGATTTTATATAATGTTGTCCACTTTTCGTTTCTTGTTTTCTTTCTCTTCAATGCAAACCATCAGCAGCTGTTGCTGCAATCGTTCTTGCTTGAATTGAAACTAGCTTTCCGTACAAACCGACACATCCACTCGCAGTGCCATATGATGCCAAACTGGTTTAATGAATCTTCTCGCCTTGACGACCGGAAGGTAAATGAGAACTACTACCTTAGCGTTTGAGGTTTTCAACCACGTAGAAGGTGCGCTCTCCGATGCCGCTGTTTGAATGCGTCTTCTCGACCCGACGTCTACTTGCATCCAACGCACAAGAAGAAATGATCGATTTCCAACCACGGTTCCCCTTTTATAAAGTTCAGTTGAAGATATGTGCCTGACTACCTCAAAATCGTCGTCATTGCGCGAAAAACCCAAGCAAAAATAAAGAGTTTTCCGCGTTGTTTTAAAATTTTCAGATTACTTAATTTTTGAGTTGTTTGAGGTTATCTCACACTGTTCAAAATATTATCCTAAATTCCTGATCATATTTTTGATGAAATAGTGAAAGAATTATGTTGCTGCCATTAATACAAGTCAAGATATTCACGATTAAGTTCTGCCCATTCTTCCATATGGCAAATTTTGAAAAGGCGCTCCATAGTGAAGTAAGTCGTATTCACGACAAAAAGCAAAACAAGTAACTAATTATTAGGTAAATAACGTATTTAATCTACCTAGTAGTGATATAATACCTAATAGGGCACGGTTTATCATTCCGCATTTTGAATTTCGAGAAATCAAGCATTAACAACAAATCTACAATAATGATTATTGTTTGTGTTTTCTCGAAAATCGTGCGAAAAAATAATCAAAACAAAAAACCATGATGAAAAATTGCATGTGAAAACGGAATGGGGTGTATGAAAATATGTTCTATTAGTGATTATAATTGTAACCAGTTTAAATCGATCTAGTTATATTTTTTTATTTTTGCACCATAAGTTTCTCCTGTAATTTTTTTTTCAGATTTTAGAATGTTCTACAATTATAACTATCGAAATACATATATTTGTCCAAGAATGCATGACGAACAAATGGCTTTTATCGTATCAAAGAACGCTCACTAACAACTCTTCACACGATTGAATCAGTGCCATCAAAGAGAGACGGATATCATCACAGCAACAAAAACCCGGCATGGCTCATTTAACACAGAATAGACACCAGTGCGAGAGCGAATTTCTCTCGATGACATTTCTGAGAATCAAAGGTTAACACGCTGCTGTGGGGATCCTTTCTGAAGCAACAAACGGTCGCTTATTCTCGTTTAGCGATCCGATTCTATACAGGCAGTTGATAATTGCGATGGAATCATTTTACTATTGCCGCTTATTCTAACTATGTGCATATAACCTTTGTATAAGTTGTGTCTATGAAAATGTCTGTGAATGCTCCACACAAGGGTTTTGAAATATTGCAACCTAGTATAAGAATCGTCAAGTCGAATCATCGATTCGGTTTTCTGCGATAATTGTCAACTTGCGGTTCTCTCTTGGGAAATTCCACACAGCAACGATCATTATCAGACTGTAATTTTTTTAAGGGCGTGAAATACTCAGAGTATGAAGTGGAGCGAAGAAATGTAGCAAAATTCTCTCACGGTTCATGCATTGAGAGACTCGAGTTCTTGTAGCATCTTCTACCGGATTGAAAATGTTGTACACAATATAGATACCAATATAGCAGCTTCTGTCAAATTTTCGGCAATCACCAACACTTATTTTTTTATAAAAGGTATTCAAAATACTACTTTTAAGATACACTTCAGAATAAATGTGTCCTTAGATTTCCCAACATACACAGCACTCTGACGTTTGTTTTTATTTTTCCAGTATTCATGCTAATATTGAAATAAAAAAAACTCTAGTTTATCAACCTAACAGTGAGATGATACCTTTTTATCATTTCGTATTTGAATATGCTTGCATCAATGTTCAATTGTGTCGATCGTTTTCAATGGGATTTTAAAGTTTTCAATATTTTAAAATAAATAATATATCTATGTAATCACAATTCGACAGTTTCATCAATCGAAATTGAGCAAATCTTGGGATCTTCCAATTTTCTTTTATGGCATCCTTTATTATTTTTCCCTTTGTGATTTTCACATTGTCATATTTTTTTTTTTTTATTTAAAAGATATTTTATTCAGGCCTATTTGCGTGCAAGCTTTACGTGGCCGATTTAGCTGAGTTTTTAAATAAAAGATTTTTTTTTGTATTGGATCTCGTTGTCACCCTTTTTCTAGGGGGAGAGGAGCTTCCATTTTCCTCCTGCGAGGATTGAGGGGCACTTCGTTCGTGGTTCGTCTCGTCATCCATTGCCGCATCGGTGGTATTGTTGTTGATTTCGTTGCTAGTTGCTGTAGATGCGCTTTGTTGTACATTGTTTGCAGTTGCTGGTTGGTTGGATGGTAAGCTGTTAACTGCAGCTGTTGTACTTTATTCTATAGGGGATACGTTGGATGGTTTCGTTGAAGAGGATGCTTCACTGTTGTTGGTGACTGTCACAGGTGTACTGGGGTTGCTTGGGGTTGATGTGAAGGAAGCACCGTTGTCCTTTGGTATAGTTGTCTCCTTGTCCGGTTTATCACATGGCTTACCGTAGTGAACAGCTTTTTGGCAATATTGACATGTGGCCATCTGATTGTCATAGGTAACAAGTGATTTGCACGGTATTCTTGTATCCTGACCGAATGTCACATAAGAAGGTATAGGCCTCCTCAAGCGCATGCGTAACAAACGTACGTCATTTAGAATACCGGGGAAAAAATTCTTCCACTTTTCTTTTTCGATAAAGAGAATCTCTCCGTATTGGGACATGGTTTTGCGAATATAAGGATCGATGACGCTTGAGGGAAGATCATGCACACGCACTTCTATAGCACTATCTTCCATATATACTGGAATGTTGTACTTGATGTTTTCATGCTCCACATATTGCACATTATTATTGTCTTTAGCGAATTGAATTGCATCCAACTCTTTATAGAACTGGATATAAACAACATTATTGGTCTTATTGCATTGAAGTAAATGCACACGTTTAATGTCAAGATGCATTTGCTCCTTAAGCAAACCTTCAAGTTCTCGTATCGAAGGTCGAATTTTGCACTGTCTGAAGTCAACAATAATTGTATTCTTTCGTACCGACGGTAGCTTTTGTTCGTTTGGTTCACTCATTTTCGAGGTCTATTGTTCACTACACAATACTGTACTTGGTTTCTTCTGTCCCCAACGTAAGCGGTTTTGTTTGTCGACCGACTTGGATGAGATGTAAACCCGAACTGACATTGTCATATGTTTCAAATATAATTAATGGGGGAAAAGGTTCAACACCTCCACAAAACGTTTTATGAACATTATGTATATTATCAAAAGGGTATGTGTTTTCACACGGAGAACACATACCGTGACAAAATAAATCGATAATATTTAAAATATGCACTGCAATAATAAATCTGTGTTATTTCGAGAAACATTGCAAAACAATCGTGCAGTTTCGATAACAAAGCACGGTTTCTTTAATGGTTTTGTTTTCAATTATATTCAATACCAAAAACCTGTTTTAATCCACCTAGTGGTGTAATGGTGCTTTTCTCATATGATTACTTTTGTCGGTACCTCTGGAACCGAAAGCTAGATCATATTCGTATATGGTTGAATGAACCGAATGCCACTATGTTACATTCGGTTCATTCAACCATAAAATAATATGACCTACAAATTTATTTATGATTCTCTATTTGAATTTTGGAAAAAAGTCATTCATGGGACCATCAATGATACATTTGGTTATAGACTATCATGATCTGAAAACTAGAGAAATTCACTAACCGACCATTAAAGAGTGAGCTAATGATAAAAAATTCTTGAAAATGATTTTTACACTAAGCACCATATCTCCGGAGCCAGGGTTTTGATTCGAATAAAAATTGGAATATGTTTATGGCATCTTAAGGGGCGGGTAGGGTCTAGAACTTTTGAAAAATTATTTATTATTTTCTTTATATTTTCTAATAGTAAAACATTTCAAGAATATTCTGTGAAATTTTCAAGCCTATTGGAACGAAACTCTGGAAGTTATGGACCTTTATCTATGGTTATCTCATTCTGCGAAGAAGCAAGAGCTCGGCGTACAGGCCCCAAATTTCTACTTCGATTGACTTAAAAATTTGATAAAACATTCCTGAAATGTTTCATTATAATAAATTATAAAAGAAAAAATATGATTTTTTGAAAATGCTAGACCCTACGGGCTCCCTGGAGTAATTAATTGTTACCATTAATTTTATAGACAAAAAACTTTAAACGCACTTTTCTCGAAAGCAGGTTTTGAAAATCCGTGTCCATCGTCATTCAAAAGCTACTGCACCAATTTTTTCAAATTTTGCACACATTTTCTACATGTGAAAAACCAGACCCCTGCCTTTCCCTTTTCGTTGTTTGTTACTTTGAGGAGGTTTTACAGCTACAAAATGGCGGATTATTTCGTGAAAATCGTAGTTTTCACTTTAAACAACCACCAAATATTTAATACATAAAAAAAATCAAACAGAAACGTAGGGATCTAGAAAAACTTCTACTCTAATTATGCTGCGTTCATTTGTTCACTTCTGATTAGTCTGCGCTGAGATCAAGATTTTTAAGAAGCGTCCTCAAAAATAACTCTTCACCGACTTATTTCTCAATATGTTTCCATGAAAAAATTACAAAATATTGTTCGAATGATACTTTTTATTATGCAAACCATTTGACCCCCCTTCCTCCCCAGGAATTCAGGAACTTTGTATCCAAACCAGAATCGAGGGATTGTAAACCATTTCAATCGATTCGAAATTTTTGGAAATCTGTGTAGTCATCTTTCAGAAATCGTAGTCCGTCCAAATAAAATTTTTTGATACCTTTCGGGATTGAAAGCTGGATATCGACTTTCAAAATCTGCAAACCGGATAAACCCAATTTATTTTTTGCAAAAATCACATTTTTACCGATTCGGTTGAAAAACAAGTTTTCATGGGATCTTAAGAACTTTCATTTGAATATTAGATGGAGGAAATCGATTCAGCCATCTACTAATAGAAAAATGAGCGACATTATTTTAATTTTGTCACGCATATCTTCTTGCTGTTGCGGAACCAGAAGTCGGATCCAAATGAAATTCAGGAACTTTGTATAGGAGCATAGGACCTTTCATATGAATCTAAGTTTTTAGAAATCGATTGAGAAAATTGAATAAATTTATTTGTCATACATATTTGCTGATCTCGACAAACTGATTCGAATGGTATATGAATATAAGAAGTTCCAGCATTTATTGTAAACAGTTTAAGTCAATATACATATGAAATTGTTTAAAATTCGAAAATACTGCCATCTTTCTAATAAATGTCATATTCGGAAGATTATGTTATCAAAAACCAATCGTGCGAAAACCGAAACGAGGCAAAATGTCATGAAAAAGGATGTTGCACACAGTCTATTTGGTGCTTAGAGACAATTGCATACAACAGTATTAAATATCGTATTGCACTTTACTCCAAAACTTCGTTTTATCATGCAAGCGCTCAAAACTGCTACTACTGGAATAGGTGAAAAAGTCGCTTACATAAAAATATCGATATCTCCGTTGAAAATGACCGGATTTTAACAATCTATGGCTTGTTGGATAGCTTTTGCCGTGTGGAATCTAAATCTAAAAATATATTTTGTTTACAAAGTCAATAGTGACACGTAATATTAAATTTCGGCATAAAACTTCGTATAACTCGTAAAATAAACATACGATCGCAAACAATTCAATAGCGTTCTGGTTGTCGAGGAGACCTTCCCTTTGCGACTAGTCATCTGTGAGATCTCGACCTCTTTGTTAACAACACAACATCAATTTCATGAGAATTTTTACACAAATCACGGCGAAACGAGATGCAAATTTGTATAAAACTTACTGGTAATTTCATCTCGTTGGCAGATCTCGTTAGTTTGTGGATACATAAATCTACTTTGGGACTACTTATTTCCGGTTTCTGGGCGATAGTAGCGAAGAAAAGCTCCAAAAACGAAACTTACTTCGATTTCTTAGCAATTTTTACAAATCTTTGTTCAAATTAATGCTCTCATTGTCTTAAAAGATACTATGCAATTTCATCCAGATCTGACCTCCGGTTCCGAAATTATATAGCGATGGGTGTCAAAATTTTCAATCCTTCATACAAAATGACCACGCAAAATTGGTATGCATCGGTACGTGCTTGTTGGGAAAAAGAAAACACCACCGCCTTTGCTTCGTTCGCAGCGTGCTTTGTTCAATTTCGTATAGCGTGCAGGGTTGCCACAGTAAATCTATATTTTTCCGGAGAAAATTCTGTATCGGAGTATCAAAATTCTGTATTGAAAATCTGTATATGAAAATGTTAAGAAAATTAAGCGCAACGAAATGAAAAGGAAATTAAATCATCGAATCTGAATCTGACAGCTGCTTTTTGTTTACAGGTAGCGTTTATTGTAATGTAATTGACAATCATTTCGTTTTACAATTTTTATTATGACCAAGGCCACCATCTTTCCATCCTATCAGGAGAAATTTTAGAAAACAATTATTACGCTATAATAATTGCAAGAAAAGTTAATATAGATAAACCGTCATTAGCAGATGAGACCATTTGTAGTGTTTACCATCCTTGATATTCTCTTTTATTTAATTTGTACCCACCTGTTCCACGATTCTTTTCTATAAAAGTATACTTTTTTTTCCTTTCTCATACAGAAAGCTTTTGCGATCACTTGAAAAATTTATTAGTAAAAAATGTGTCCTATGCCATTCAACAGAATACATCGAGCTGAGCAAAGTCTGTGTGTATGTACGTAGGTATGTATGTGAGTGTGTATGTGACAAAAAATGTCACTCATTATTCTCGACTTCCGGTTCCGAAATTATAGGGTAAAGTGTGTTGAAAATTTCAAACCGTCATTTAGTGCGACGATAAGAACAAATTCTTATTAATTTGACAAACTGTTTTCACTGTTTACAAATTGAAAAGGTTATGTTAGTTTATACTCAGAGAAAGTTTCTATTTTTTGCCTTTCTCATATAGAAAGGTTATGCAATCACTGTGAAAACCGACTTTTGAACCGAGGCCCGGAGGGCCGAGTGTCATATACCATTCGACTCAGTTCGTCGAGTACGCAAAATGTCTGTGTGTATGTGTGTGTGTATGTGCGTATGTGTGTATGTAACGTTTTTTTGCACTAACTTTTCTCGGAGATGGCTGAACCGATTATCACAAACTAAGATTCAGATGAAAGGTCTTGTAGTCCCATACAAAATTCCTGAATATTATTTGAATCCGACTTCCGGTTCCGGAATTATGGGGTAAAATGTGAAAAAAAAATGTGAAAATAAGTGCACTAACTTTTCTCAGAGATGGCTGAAACGATTTTCACAAACTTGGGTTCAAATGAAAGGTCTTATAGCCCCAGACAAAATTCCTGAATATTGTTTGGATCCGACTACCGGTTCCGGAGTTATGGGGTAAAATGTGCAAAAAAATAAAAATATGTTTTCTAGCTTTTCTCATAGATGGCGCGACTGATTTTCATAAACTTAGGTTCAAATGAAAGGTCTTGTGGTCCCATACGTAATTACTGAATTTCATCTGGATTCGACTTCCGGATCCGGAAATATAAGATAAAGTGTGTTAAGAATTGTATACCATCACTGAAAAATGCGAAAAACCGTAGAAAGTTTTCTAAATCGACCTCAAATCTTCTCCAATTAATAGTTTTTATCAGTAGACGGTCAAACAAACCGATTTCGGTTATTCTTTTTAGGAATCGAAGAAAATTATTTTGAAGAATACCACCGTATTATATATGATGGTATGATTGATATGAGAAAGGCATCATTACACCAATAGGTGGATTAAAACAGGTTTTTTAAGTTGAAAAGAAAAAAAATTTGACGGAGTCTTTCAGTGGTATTTTTGAAAATATAAGTGAAATGAAAACAGTTTTTTTATATAAAAAAGTAAAACATGTAGTATTGTGTGATTGGAAAATTGCATAACATGAAATTATTTTTTTTTATTTTAAAGGGAAAAATGAAATTAGAACACTCTGCAGACATTGAGTGACCAAAACATTGTACCTTAGTGTAAGCAAAAAAACATGTCTGAATCCCAAAAAAAATTTTTCTCAGTTTGCGATTTACGGAAACAAAAAGCAATTTGTTTAAAACCGATTCTCAAAGGCAGTCACAAACTCAATTGAAAGGAAGATAAACTATGTGCATATTGAAACTGTTGTTTTATTGGTGTATTTTCGAACCAATTTAGTAATTCAAATATACGGTGCCGCAATATACCGATGGTGAAGAAATATATTTGTTTTATAAGGTTAATTGTGAAAGATATTAAAAAATTTAACATGAAACTTATAAACGTCATAACTGTACTTGATATAACTCAAAGATTACCAGTTATACTAGTTCCCGTTGGAAAAATCTTTACCCGTGCCCGTCCTGAACCCGGAAAAACTTTGGTAGTCGGGTTCGAATACTCGAAACCCGATCAAACTTTTGAACCCGAACCCGACCCGTACCCTTTTAAAATACTTTACTTTATACTGAGACATACAAAACACACCGACATCGATTTTTTTTTCTTAAATTGATATAAATATCGCGAAGTTATACCGAACGTATAAGGCTGCCAGTAATATTGATTTATGTATAAACAACGTTTATTAATATTAATTGTTAACACTAAACATTTCAACACTTTTTATATACCTATTTTTACCATACCCGGTCAAATAACCGGACTAGCGTTTCCTGATTAAATGTATGAAATAAGAACATTAGAAACGAAATATAGAAATAAAGCATAAATTCATTAATTAAATGAAGAATGGTAAGTTTGAGAGTTGTGTAGTTGTACACTTAGGTGTAATATCAAATAAGTGTTTTGCAAATAGCATTAACTTTACGTCTGCCTAGCGGTTTATGTTGAACCGTCAGGTCGGAGGTAGCAGTTCAACATAAACTGCTACGCACTGATGAGTCTAAGACGAAACGTAAAATCAAGTGAAATGAAGAATATTTTAACCATTCCAAATGAGACATAGCTAGTTGAAATTGGATCAGTCACCGAGAAACATACATATGTTACTTTTTCGATTATATTTCTGGAACCGGCCCAATGGCCCAATAGTAGCTTACAAACGAGTTTAGGTTTGTGTAAATCGGTTCAGCCATCTCCTAGAGCACGTAGCACCAGCCATGCAATGATTCTATACGCTAAGAATCGGCTGCGAAGTCTTTTGAAACCAGTAGGTCAAATTCTACAAAAAGGAATGTAATAACATCTTTTTTTTGCTCTGTATTTTCTTATAGTAAAACATGTCATAAAAATTTGGTCAAATTTTCGGAACAAAACTCTGAAAGTTATGGGCCGTTTAATAATTTTATAAATAAAAGCGCTAATTTAACTAATAACAGCGTTGAATCGAGCGCTCACCAATGTATAACTTGAAAACCAATTTTTTATGATTTTTATACAAATCAGTTTGTTTTGGTCAGAAGAGAAATCGAATGACAGATTTATTAAAATGATCAGAAAATCGTTTTTGGGGGCTCGAATTAAGAGACGGGTAGGGTCTAGCACTTTTGAAAAATCATTTATTATGTTCTTTCTATTTTCTGATAGTAGAACAATTCAAGAATATTCTGTTAAATTTTCAAGACTATCGGAACAAAACTCAGCTGCTAAGAAGTAAGAGCTCGGCACACAAGCCCAAGATTTCTGCTTCGATTGATTTAAAAACTTACCAAAACATTCTTGAAATGTTTCATTATAAAAGAATACAAAAGAAAAAATATGATTTTTTGAAAATGTTAGACCCTACGGGTTCCCTAGAGTAATAAATTGTTTCCTTTGATTTTATAGACAAAAAAATTTAAACGCGTTTTTATCGAAATTAGGTTTTGACAGTCCGTGTCTATCGTCATTCAAAAACTATTGCAACGATTTGTTCCAAACTTTGCACACACTTTATACGTATAAAAAACCAGACCCTAACGTTTTCTTTTTCGTTGTTTGTTACTTTGAGGAGGTTTCACAGATACAATATGGCGGATTTTTTTGTGAAAAATCGTAGTTTTCACTTTGAACAACCACCAAAAAATTAAAACATTATAAAAAAAATCAAACAGAAACGTTGGGGTCTGGAAAAACTTCTACTCTAACTATGCTGCTTTGATTTGTTCACTTCTGATTAGTCCGCGCTGAGATACAGTGGACACCGCAAATCAAGATTTTTAAGAAGCGTTCTCAAAAATACCTCTTCACCGGCTTATTTCTCAATATTTTTCCACGAAAAATGACAAAATGTTGTTCGAATGATGCTTCTTATTATACAAAAGATTAGAATTTATTTGGTTGAACGATAGTTCTGTAAAAAATTTGCAAAAATGATGATTTTTTCATCATTTAGATCCTATCCCCCCCTTAAGCAAAACACGTTCAGTTTGAGGCCGGTAATTTATTTCTGTGTACGCTACGGAGTTTGGTGAAACATAAGGACAAGTTTAGCATCCGAATGCACCATTATGTGACTTTGAATTGAATTTTTAGTTCGTAAAACGATGTGGAAAATCCCACAATTTAATTCAGAGGCGTCGAAAAATTTTGCAAAACTCCGTGCAATAAATATTGAAAGCAGTAAAACACGCTATATTTTATTGCTACATCAAATTGTGTTGAGTTTTACATTTTTTTAAGAATATTTATTGTACATCTGGATTAAGGTGGGAAATCAAATTCCAACGCAAATCTGCTATAACTGTGGCTCGAAGGATAAAATGAAAAATGGTGCATTGATTACGAGTTTGTGCATTTCTTTAACAGACATGTTTCGCATTTCTCAAAGTTATTATGACTAAAGCAAAAACATCAAAAATCCATTCCCGGTACCGTGATTAAAAATCATGAAATTTTTCAATCATGCCTAATTATTTATGATATCATGAGCAAAATTATTGATATCATGAACATATTCATGATTCAAAATGATCGATTTTTGCATATGAAATTTCATGCGACGACATGTTTCATGATTTTGAATCATGGTACCGACAATGATCTTTTATCCGTGTACTGCTAATCGAGGACAAGGCACAGAATGAACAGATAAATTATGAGGTGCCTCAACCACTGATATAACTATTGGTACTATTGGTCCATTGAGTTTATTGCCAGATTTTGGGGTGTATTTCAGATAGAAATAACGATATTGCAAAACGTATTCCAATACATCAAACACAGCGTTATGCAATAAAAATTATGAACAACTCCACGGTGCCGCGAAATGAAAGTTATAATTTGACCATATACTTCCTCTTCAAAGAGTTCCAAACTCGGGCACATCAGCCAGCTGTCGATTTGTGAAACCAGCATGTGAGGGGTAAAAATCCACTTACTTAACTCACGATTCAGTGGTCCATTGCATGCAATATGCTGCTATGTGCCATGGTCTTGAATCGACACATTCGCCAGACGCGCAGCCAGAAAGCCGATTGAAAATTGAGATTAGCGCACTTGAAAAACGGATTTTTCCGACCTAGCATTGTTCCCGCGTCGAGTGGTTTTGTCCCCTTGGCAGGAAATTTAGTTCGCTCCATTCTACTAAAAGCGCTACGAGAGCTACGAAAAATATGTTACAAACCGGCATCCAGCATGTCCGGACGGTTGCAGGCGCACCGATGAAAGTTGCATAGCGTTGAGGAGTTTGAGAAGGTAAATGTCGAATTTCAAAATGACTGCGGGATGCTCGTTCAACAACGGTCGTTCAATGGAAAGGAATCCCGGTTTCCTCAAACAATTCTAATCATATGTATATTTAAGTTCACTCGACACCCAGAACAATGCTGTAATCAAAAGCGATTACATGCCACAATCGAAGTGTAACTAAGGCGATCGACGGATGCAGAGAAACCCAAAAGTGATTAATGGTGTCGTTAAAGGATTTGGGAAGATTTGTCTACGGTATGAATACCGATGAGATGGGACAGAGATAGCGGAAAGACATGAAAGGGTCGGTGATTGGGCTTGTCAACAAGAAATAAATAATGCACATAAACATATTGTTGGACTGGGTAGAGAAAAGATGGCTCAATCACGATAACTTTTGCGCCCATCGTTTGTCTATAATGATGTAAAATGTATGACAACAACAACTCATAATAATCATTTCAACTGCAGACTTATGCTATATTTAAAAGAAATGAGTTATTTAGATTACAATTTGAATCTGCACTGTCTGGATATATACAAATTTTTACTTAAAGTTTGATTGCAAGTATAATTGATTTGTAGACCAGGTTTTGTTTTTTGAAATTTTTACTATACACATCCCAAGTAATAATTCGAATGCCTTATGATTCTGATTAGAAATAATAGGAGTTATGTAATTGATTTCGTAGTCACTACTAGTTTTATTACAACTAAAATAAGTGTCTCTTTTGAGAAGTAATATAACACTTTTTAAAGCTTCTATAAAACTCTTTACCCAGCCTTACAACTGGAATAAAAGTAAAACAACTTGTACTAGAATAAAACCATTATTAACATACCCGCCGAGATGAAAATGTGCCTCATCCAAGAAGATGATTTTTTGGCACCAATGTCGAAATAATCGCTAGTTAAAAAAAAGTTAGATGGCGGACCCTGTATTTATATTGGGTTTGAAGAAATTAACTTTTGATACCAGTGTGGTTTGATTGTATGGTATGAACGTAGCTTAACATATTGCCACCAAAACAATCGAACGCAAAGTGTGTCTAAAAGATGTATGCCACAAACAAATGATGTATTCAAATTTCAATTCAATACTGTGTTGGCCCCACCCTCCCTATGTCCCTTTACTAACTCTAGGGGAGTATGCCGCCCCGTAATACGGCATCCCTTTCTCTCTCCCTAACAACAAGACAATCGGCCACGTTAAGCTAAAGTAAATGAGCCCAATAAAATTTTATTTAAAAAAAAAGAAAACGCCACCAAAACAAAATGCGTCGGCTTTAGGAACCAGCATCCAAACCAGGGGGGGTGTTCTAATGCACATTTATGACATATTTCTTGTGGGCTTTTTGATTTATTACTTCTAAGCTTTAGTGTTATTTGCATTAAAGAAAATTTCGTGGCCGTCATTTTTATGTTCTATACTGTAGCATTAATATGATGGACTTTTATGATTCATTTTTAGAACGTATACACAAGTTTTGACGCCACGAAATAGATTTATACAAAAATAGCGATGAATCACAAAACATAATTTTCATAAATCAATCAAACTATCTCGAAAACCGCATTTATTTCACGGCGATTAGTTATAATTCTTACTTTTATCCATACACTCACGATCAAAATAAAAGCACATGAAGTTTTTACGTTCGGAAAAAGCCTCAAACTTGTAATTAAAACCTAATATACTGATTGCATTCAAAGCCGGCATGAAACACACATATGCAAGAAAAATATTATCGAAATGACATTTTATTTATAGAGGAATTCATTCCATCCGAATAAATTTAATGTCGATCGTAGAGTTGGTTTCCAAAAACGATAATATAATATTTCTATATGAATACTTGAAGTTTATATACAAACACTACACAGATCAGGATCATTTCGCCGAATGACATTACGCCGAATGGGTCACTTTGCCGAATGCCATTTCGCCGAAAGGGTCATTTCGCCGAATCCTGAAATCGTCTTGAAATCGTATTTAGAATTGATTTAAATTAAAGACAAACGAAAGATACGCCTACCATTGAATGATTGATTGTTGTACTCTCGCTACCGCTCGTTCGGAACTAACTAAAGCGAAGAAACCTAATTAACTTTTCGTTTGAGTGTTTGAACAAAATGATTTTACAAGGATATTTTTTTTAATATTACAATTTAATTCTGTTATAAGTATATCACGTCACTATACAAATTCACTATGTATCTCACAACACTATAAATCATGTATAATGAACGTCACATCACATATGTTATACGTATTTCGAATACAATTTATATTCATCTTCAGTGTATTAGCGGTTTTTTTTTAATTATTGAAAGAATGCTGCAATGTTGTTCTTTTTATATGAAACGGAAGTAGGTAGATTCCTACAACAGGTATAAATACCTCGAAAAAATTATCTAATTTGTTTAGGGTATGGAGAGGTTAAGTGTTTTCTATGTTTGTCTGTCCCCTGTGTGTAGGTAGTAACTTAAAGAGCCAGGAAGACCTATTTCCTTGGTCTCTGTTTAGTAAAGAAGTGGAATTATGTTTGAACATTTCTAGACTTTCTGCCGAATCCAATTTCTATGGGTTGAAAATTTGTCTTATGATTTTTTTTTGTCATTTGTGGTGAAATCATGGTTTTCGGAAAAGGCATGCTCAGCTACTTTCGACTTGAAATGGTGTGATAATCCCCGTTCCAAATCCTTGGATGCTTTCCCTATTTCCGTTATGTGTTCCTTGAAACGGATATCTAATGATCTCTTTGTTTGTCCAATGTATAATTTATCACAATGAGAACATGAAATTTTGTATACCCCAGTTTTTTTCAATTTGTCAGTAGGATCTTTAGTAGATCCTAGTAAAGTTTTCAACTGGTAGTTAGTACTACTGAACACTAAATCCAAGCCAAAGGGTTTTAATTTTGATTTAAGTGGATATGCCATGTTAGAGTTGAAGTCTACCGATATTCTTTTCAAATTTTCTGATAGGGGGGTCGAAGTTGTAAATGATGATTTGTTCAATGATCTTAATTTCTTATCGAGGATTGTTTGGATTGAGCGCTCCGGATATCCATTGAGCTTTCCAATTTCGAAGATAAAATTTTTCTCTTTCACTACCGCATCATCTCTGAGGGGTAAGGTTAGCATTCTGTGAAACATATGGTGAAATGCTGCCATTTTGTGTTGGTGAGAATGGTTAGAAATATTAGGTATAACTAGCTCTGTATTGGTTGGCTTCCTATATATTTCGAAAGATAAAGTTTTTGCCTCCTGTATAATAAGAACATCTAAGAAAGGTAAACTGTTGTTTGTCTCCCTCTCGCAGGTGAATTTTATGTTCCTATGTAAATTGTTGATTGTATCCAAAATAATTTCCAAATCGTTACTCTTGATGATGCAAAATATATCATCAACGTATCTCCACCAACGATTAGGTAGTAATCCTTGTTTATTTAAAAGTTCTTCGAGGTTTGCCATAAATAATTCGCATAAAAATGGGGAGAGCGGATTACCCATTGGGGCCCCTTGTAATTGTTTATAAAATTCCCCTCTGAATTTGAAATGATTCACATCCATGCAAAGCCGGGTTAGAGTAAGATAAGACCTTACTTTGCATTTCCATAAACTACTACTCTTTTGTTTAACTAACCAATCTTCCAACAGATTGATTGAGTCCTTCACCGGGACACTTAGGAATAAGGCGGTTACATCGAAAGATACCATTATTTCGTCATCTTCGATTTCACCTGAGTTCAGAAGTTGAGTAGCGAACTCTATGGATCTACTAAAAAACTTTTTCGGCATATTTTTGAATTCTTCCACTAGCCATTTGGTTGATTTTTTGGGTAGGGGCTCCTACTGAAGAAATAATTCCCTTATTTCATTCCCAGGTTTATGGACTTTAGGTAATCCTTTGATTTTTGGTAATGGAGGGTTAGGAACTTTTAAGCGGCTGAGATTGATATCGAAGTTAGGATTACATTCTATGAGAGTTTTATCTATTTTTTTAAATAATTTCTGGAAGGGGGTCGAATCTTTGTTTCCTATAAGGTCCGTCATTAATTTTTTGGGTGATTAGATTGTCATAGCTGAAGTCATTAAGAATACTCCATTAAGAAATCAACAAACTAAAAATGAAAGAGAGCTAGTTAAACAATTGCGAAAAAAACAGTTTTTTATGTTAAAGCTGACAAAGGAAACAAAGTTGTTATTATAGATAAGGATGATTATGACAATCTTATCACCCGAGTTGATATTATAAATTACATTAAATGAAATACATTTATTTTGTACATGATCTTGTAACTATTTCAGGTTTGTTTGTATCAGTTAATCACTTTTATTTGAATTAAAAAAAAAAATCAAATGATACTAATATTTTTTAGAGCTTGAGCTTGAGCGATAACTCCTGGTTGCTACTCTGTTAATTATCGGGATTAGCTGAAATTGTACAGATACTTTCTAAATGGTCAGATCTGGGACTGGCAAATCATCCTTCAATATACATCTTCTATGAACCCCAGAATTCATTGATCAGCACTGGCGCCGGTCAGGCTCGAATGCAGAACGCCTAAGTAATGGCAAAGGATGTTAGTCCAACACTTGTTGTTACTAGAAGCCGTATATACTACTGCGCACTCGACAAGTGTCACGGGGGAAGGATATTTATTAGTATAAATTTCGCATAATTTAATATGTTTCGGGTTCAAGATGCTCGGATGCACCACAAAACTCATGGACTTTCCGAGTAAACATTTCAACAATTTTCAAATTGAGAACCCGGAAAGTCTTGATTCACAGTTCTTATTCGTGGAAACAAATGGAAAATTCTAAATGCTAAATTTTTCTAAATGAAATTTCCTACTGCAACATAAACGAGTTAATGGGATTTAGACTAAATAGTTGATTAATTGTAGTGACATATTGAAATCATCCGAAAGTTCTATTTAACAGGTAATGTACGTGAATTAATTGTTCTATAAATTGTATAAAAATTATCAAAATCAGAAAAATGGTTAATTAAAATGTTTAATTATTCAAATCTATCGGAGTTAGGTAGCATTATCTTAATATTTATTCAACACACCGATCTATGGTATTAAAAGTGTGGTATTAATGGATCTTCGCAATAGTTGATTTTTATCATTCAATTTATAATGTTTGAAAACAAGCAATAACATGAAAAAAACGGACAAAACTCAGAGGCTAGATTGAAATGACGTAAAATGATAAGACAATATTTTTTAATAAAAAAGTTTGTTGAATAAAGGTGTCTATGTGGACAAGATAATTTAGTAAACAGATGTGAAATGTAGAAAAGATCTTTTACGACATGGAAGCAGGAAGTGGACCCCAGCCACACAAATGATACAAATATTTTCCAGATGTGACGAATTAATTGGAAAATGACAATGAAAAATACATTATAGGAATGTTTACTTGATAAACAAACATTTCGAATCATTTAGTTGAATGAAGATTTGTCTTAGAGTATGACGCAAGTCCGTCATTATTGTGTACTTCGTACCAGTTAACGGTTAATAGGACCGATTATTTTGTTCCGATCGAAGACCGCCTTCAATTTCCCATATGCAAAAATAACGAATAACCACTACTATCTGAACCGTGAAACAAACAAAATCTAATTCACTTGCGAATCGTACCGCCACTAGGCTATACACAATATTTTAGTGATATTTGCTACTGTTTGTGTTTGTTCTGCACTTGAATGTTAATTACTTTTTTCCCTGCCAAATTATATCTAGAGCTACCTACGCGAACCCGGTTCTATAGATTGGCGAGTGTAGGTAGGGAAGCAAACACAAGTGAAAAATAAAACGATATTTTTCAAATTAATATTAAAATAGTAACGGCACACTCTGGCTTGCCGTTCCCTCTCTGTGACAAATGTAGGTACTTTATCTCATCTAAACGTTTATTTTGGCTTGCTGACTGACACTCACTGGCCCCGAAAAATTTGCTGTACCACAACTGGTAGGCAGCTTTTCCCCCTTCTGTTGGGCGTTTCCACGTGAAAGTAAACTTTTGCCGTTTCCAAGTGGTTTGTTATTTTTGCTACATTCCAATATTTACCTTTGAAACAATGGCGCCGACAACCAGAGACAGAAGCAATTGTTTGTCTACTGAGCATCGCAGCGCGGCGCTACCGCTCTGATGATCAGCACCTTGTTGTCAATGTGATGCGGTGGATGGGAACCGTACTCTGGGGAGCCGTATTCGGCACACGTTGGTCGTTTGAGTTTGGATGGGCGAATAGAATTGTGCTTTATTTGGGGTTAGAAAGCGACTGTTAACTTCGACGACAGCGGATTGTTTATTGTGGAAGTCCCTGTTTATATTTAATGTTTACAAAAGCATATTCATTTGTCTAGAGCATAGTGATGCATTATACTAATGTGCTGCTCAATTGCACATCAGGATCAAATTGGATGTTACATAACTACACCATTAAATTCAGATCGAGAAGGTCAACAAATTTGTAGTTACAACCAAAGTTTTATTGAGCTGTTACAATAGCTTTAAGAGTACAAATTGCTCTTGTTGACACCAAAACTATTGATAAACTATCGTCTAAGATAACTACGGCTTTGTGTTTGTATTGTTATATGTGTAAATGTCAGATCCACTTATTCGACGTCGGCTCGCAATAGGCAGGTATGGAAAATTTCACTTTCACGCAGAAAGAGCGAAGCTTTACTGACAAACAATAACCTTTAAGACAAGGGTTCCGAGTATACATCGTCTCGTAAGCCAGTTGTCGTATGTTCGAACCTCGATCTGGGAATAGTCTCATTGTCATCGATATGAATAAATGCCGTCACCCATAGCGGAGTTTTGTGGAACAGAGTTCCGCTTCAGAATTTTAAAATTCAAGAGACTATTTTTACCGTGTTCTTGGCCTCAAGAGCACTTTTGAAATCAATCTCTAGTCCTTTTCAAACTTCACAACGCTTTGAAACTGGAGGAGTACCATACACACAGAAAAAAATGCAAATTTACACACCATAGATAACCATATATTTCATAGTACTATTGACTTGCATGTTGTGTAAGATTCATAATTTTTCCTGTGTGTACGGTATTAATCCAGTTTCAAAGCGTTGTGATGATTTGAAAATCAGATTTGAAACCAGAATCGATGTAAAATTAAATTAAAATGCATTGATTTTTCAATAAACAAGACTGTATATTTAAAAAACGCTTAGTTTTGTCTTCAAAGTATCAGGTGTACAACTTTGCTTCCGCCGTTTTTTTTCCAAAGTTAAAAGCTTCATTGCGAAAAAGTGCTTACAGATGTATTATTCAAAGTATTGTCCGTCGCTAGCGACAACTTTCTCCCATCTTTCCGGCAATTTTCGGATTCCTGCTCGAAAAAAAGGAGTCCTCTTTTGACGCTATCCATGAAGCAATCCATTTTTCCAACTCTTCGAAGGATTGAAAATGTTGATCTGCCAGGCCGTGTGCCATCGAACGGAATAGGTGGAAGTCAGAAGGGGCGACATCTGGGGAATACGACGGATGGGGCAAGTCTTCCCATTTCAGCGTTTCCAAGTACTTTTTCACCACTTTTGCGACGTGAGGCCGAGCATTGTCGTGTTGAAGGATGACTTTGTCATGTCGCTCTTGATATTGTGGCCGCTTTTCTTTTAGCGCGCGACTAAGGCGCATCAGTTGCGTTCGGTAGCGATCTCCTGTGATGGTTTCACCCGGTTTTAAGAGCTCGTAGTAAATCACACCGAGCTGATTCCACCAAAAGACAAATCAACACCTTAGCGCCGTGAATATTCGGTTTTGCCTTCGACGAAGTAGCATGCCTGGGCTTTCCCCATGATTTTCTGCGTTTAGGATTATCGTATCGAACCACCGGTTACGACTAGATGTAAAAACCCCTTACGATTTTGTCTTTGAAGCAGTTGCTCACATACAAATAGACGGCGCTCGATGTCCCTCGGTTTCAACTCGTACGGCGCCCAGTTTCCTTCTTTCTGAATCATACCCAGGGCCTTGAGACGTTTTGAAATGGCTTGCTGATTCACTCCCAAAGATTCGGTAAGCTCTTCTTGGGTTTGGCATGAATCTTTATCAAGCATTGCTTCTAGTTGTTCATCTTTGAAGGTTTTTTCTCTTCCACCACCATGTTTGTCTTCGACATCGAAATCACGATTTTCAAAACGTTGAAACCACTCCCGACACGTTCTTTTACTCAGAGCAGCATCACCGAAAGTTTCTGAGAGCATTCGATGCGCTTCAGTTGCATTTCGAGTTGTAACAGAAAAGTAAAACTTCCCGCAAATGGCGAGAATTGGGCACTTAAACAAACATTTTCGGGTGTGAATAATACGAAAAAAGCACAACTATCACTGAAACGGCGATGACAATTCGTTAGGTACTGTACACACTCACTTTAAAGGCATTATCATCTATGTCTTTTGACCAGCCTCAGCCGGTACAGCTACCTATCGGAAAGCGGCGGAAGCAAAGTTGTATACCTGATACATATAACAGCTAATAAATCAAATGCAAACAAAGCAAAGTCTTGACAGTACATTCCAATGTGAACTTTTTTTATAGTTTTCACAAGCGTGTTTTAAGTATGCCGCACAATCACGTATCTAGTACTACGAATCTTTTACAACAAGTAGGAACAACAATATCAATAAACAAACAATATATAGATCATAATAGCTGGTTTATGTTTAATACGTGTGTCAAGATTTATTCGGAGAAGAAAAAATATACAAACTGAATAGATACATAAATAAATATACTGAATAAAGAATTCTGGACTAAGCGTAGAAAATATTCCGCGTTATATCTTTTCTTGCACTGAACAGGCTATCGCTTACAGCAATCGTGAAAATGTCAATTGCACTCGAGCTGAGGTTGTGGAATTTGCTATTTGTCGGTGGTACCGGTAGTAGGCACACTAGTGTTTCAAATTTGCATAAGTAAGAATTCAAATTCATTTCATAGCCCGCACCATTCCCCCACTCGTTGTCATGAAAATCCCGAATAAACAACTTTAACCGTAAAAAGCACTTATCCTGCCGTAACCTCATCTATTTTCAGCGAAGTGCTGAGGATTTCCCTTTTTTCCCCCGGAGAGATCACCGGTTGAAGCCGGTCGACGGGAAGAATGCGAGCAAGAACACTTATTAATTGTACAGAATCTGACTGGTTGCACGAAGAGAGCGCGGGAAGTGGCTCTAATCTGTAGTATTGGCGTGCTTCGTCGACACTTCAGTCAGGAACATTGCTGATCTCATCGTAACATCGTCATCATCATCCTGCGGCCGGTCCAACCAGCCAAGTGATGAATGGGATCAGCCGTTCTAGTCGACCAATGTGTACGTGTATATGTATGTGTGTTTGCAGTTGCATTCCACTCCGCGCATGCCATCACCCAGGAAGAACGATGGCTACAGTCAACAGTACTTATCTTAAGGAGTTTGATTTTTGTAGCTCGGCGGTGTTCCTCTCTACGGTGTTGGAATGATACTTTTCCTGCTCTGCCCGGTGGAACCAAGTGCGACTCTGATGACGGTGACACTGACGACGATAATGATAATGATGGGAATAAAGTTGAGGATGCTTTACCGGGTTCCCACTTGTGGCACACTTTCGTTCGATGGAGTAGTTTAGCTCATCTGCTGTCCTGTGGTTATTGGATAGTTCACTTTTTATGATACATATTTTGCACGTTTTGTATTTAAATTAAATCAAAATAATGATTGTCGTTATCAGACTCATCGCGCCAATTCTATTAATTCTATACTAACTCTATATAGTATACTAAGAGATATCATTTTGGTATTCTAATTTTAATTTTATTTATTTTTTATTGAAATATGAATTGAATTTCAATTGTTAAGATTTTAGTTGGATGTTAACAATTACAAGTGATGGCTTTTTAGCCCTATTATGTACATGATTTGGTTATTACTATCAGGGCATCATTTACTTCCGTAATTCTGTGACATTTTGTAGGGAAAAAATCGTAAACCTACTAGTAATGTGTTAGGGGAAAACAACGGAGGAACTTATAAACTAGCTTACTAACTAATCCAAAGAGCGATTCGATTCAATTGAAGATTGCAACGATTTTATCGAGTATGAGCGACTAATTGAAAATGGTGATTCATTTCTGTGTACAGCACTGGTGGACACAAGTTTTCATATAAAAGTGTTTGCGACTCTTTCACTAATGCTACATTAAAAATTTAGTGCAACTATTATAACTATCAATGTAGAAATGATCAGTGTAAGAATTGAGAGTGATACATTTACTCATTTGCATGTACAGAGCTAATTTGTAAAGTTTTGCGCATAATAGAGCTTAGAAAAACGTGTTACAACAACAATTTGGAGAGAAAATTCAAATTCGTTTAGAATCACTAATTGTTCAGAAATTGAATTGATCATAGAGGGTTTCGTGATGTAATTTTTGATGACTCGTCAAAAACTAACGGGTACTTCCGTGATAATTCAATATTTATTTTCAAACGACAGTTTAATGTACTTTTGGATTTTTATAAAATGATAGTTTAAGTTCATGATTTATTTTTATTCTGTACACAAAAATATGTTGGAAGTTCATAACGTATGGACCGATGTTGTCCTATTCGGCAACATGATCGTGACAGTGTACAGTGAGGATAAATTGATCTGAAACACCACCTGAAGGCATGCTATAGTTGACCAAAAAGCATTTTTTGTGTAAAATGGGCTGATAATCGATTCAACGTATTTATAAGGACCGCACAAAGCGCTAACATGCACATTTTACCCCAAGTACCCTTTTTGCACTGGATTATGTTGAAGTTTAACAATTTAACATAACACTGAGATCCTGGAGTTATCAAAATATAGTGTTTCTGATGCAAAAAACTCTAACAGATCGATTGTATAAATTTTCAATGACCGCATCACACTCGTTGTACCTTTTGGCCCAATACTTCCCACCCAAATCAAGTTATATTACGTGGGAAACCCTTAAAAGCAGATCGCAAATAGATGCTATAGCCCGTGCAAATGACGCAAATAGATGCAATTATACTGTTCAACACCAAATTGAATTTTCAGTTATAGGGTAAGGGCTCCCTATTTCATCTCATTTGTAAGGACGTCGCCTTCAAACCCCGATTTAGCCACTAAAATCACTATAACTATTTTATATTACTGCTTCATTTGCCTTGCTCCACATTGAGAATTGATTCACATTTCTTGAAAATTTAACAAATATTCATAAAACAGCTAAAAACACTTATGATGTGTTCACTATTCTGCTTCTAATTCCATCTCAATGGATTTTTATCCATCCTATCGTTGATTCATCCTATAAATTAGCAATGGCGACAGCAATCAAAACAAAATATTCCACTATTACACTCTTAGGTTCAAAATGTCAGAGTTCTTCTTAAAAACGGCCTAATGCCAGCTATGAGACAACATACGATATTTTTAGAACCAGTTTGAAATCATTTCAACGTTTAAAAATTTTTCGGTCGTTTCCGTTACCTTTCGCTTTAAATTTAAAATTTTACTGTAAAGTTAATTTGGTGAACTTTAAATAAAAACTAAAATGTAATTGTTACTATTTATCCATTAGCCCTTCTTAAAACAAGTTAGTTAGTTAGTTTTCTTTATTAAAGAGACTTCAGCCGGTGTTTTTAAAACAAGGTGTAGAGCCAGAGATGCCATTTATACAGATTTATCTGTATTGTATAGATTTTTACGTTCGCATACTGATTGAAATCAAAGTACAGATTTTATACAGATTTTTTTAATTTACTACAGATTTTTACAGATTCATAGAAAGTGAGAAGTAAAAAATTAGACTTTTCTCTCTGAGTATCTATCAGTATTTGATTGCAGTGATTCTTTAGAAGTTTATTAATCAACGGACAAATCACATGTTAAAGTGGAAATCTTTTATGCAGATAATTGATTATGATTAACATCATTTTATTAGTGAAAACAGATAGAGCAGATATAAACTTTCTATGCAACGTAATACATATTTTCTATGAAAATATCTGGCATCTCTGGGCACAGCCGGTGAAACACACACACTCAAAATAAACATCACTTAGTATTCAAATGCAAAAACATATGATTATTTTCCATAATACTTTGCACATAAAAGTTAATTTTCCCATATATGACAGTCATGTGTCCCACATAATGAAAATCAATGTTGGCAACACGTATGTTTTATGTGAATTTCACGTACCTATTATTAGTATATCACATGTGTCTTATATGAAATCCATATATTATTTATCGGTATTTCATTTAACTTCTATATATTTTTCCAATGGTAATCAAATGCTTTTCTATTGATTTATTGGCAGTATGACTGATGTTTATTGAATGAAAATGATTTTACGTTTCCTTCATATATTTAAAATGAATTTACTAATTTTTATAATAACGAATATGTAAGCTAAATTGATACTTATAATAACTGGCACATTGTAGCGTCCATATAAAAGTTGAATTCCGTTGCCTACATGAAACGAAAAAGTCGCTGTTGTCCGACAGTATTGTTCGCAGTTGAACTATATAGCATTCTAAAAAATGTTAAATTTAATTATTTTTAGAATTATTTTTTGATAGCTCGTATAAACTTACATTAAAGACCAAACAAACAATTTCGAATCCTAAATCTGCGAGCACTCTCTATTCGTTACTTACTGCCATTTTTAGTTCAAACAATTTTCACAGCTTACAATCACGTAATTTATATTTGCTTTACACATGAAATTTACCTACGTGCTTCACACATAAGGTGTAAGTGCTGTACACTTAAAAGTTATCGAGATTTCAATTAAATATTATAAATTAACATATAAATGTTACACGATGCATATGAATATAATGTGGTGGGCTTTTTTCAATAAGTATGTGATTTTTCATGTAAATCCAATGGGAGATTTTGGCTCAGTGCACTTTACAGCGTTATGTTGACGTATAGCGGAATGAAACCAGTGCTACTAGATTTACCACAATGGTTATTTCATTAGTATTTAACACGCTCTTTCTGGTAATATTCGAAGCCAAACCAGTTTTATTTGAATATTAATATTAATAATATAATTAAACTAATGTCACGGATACCAAAAACATACTTTTTGATAATAATTTGAAGAAGAAAAACAACTTTCATCTCATATTTTTAAAGACTTTTATTGTTTGTCGGGTAATTTTTGAAGTTTTAAATCGTTAATTAAACAAGTGGAAAATAAACATTACTAATTATGAAGCCATCCAGCATTCAATGGAAGTGTAATTTTTCGAAATAGTGATCATGTTCTGAGACGAATCGATTAGTAGATATTCAGAAACATGACGAACTGTAAATCTTGAGACGAAAATGTATCCTAAATTGAAAAGTGAGTTTATTTTAAATGAAAAAAAAAACGATAACCGAAGATCTTAAAACCATTTCTTTCAATAGGAAAGTGTGATAATAGCTTTTATAATCATTTTAAAACATTTCACAGTTTGGTTCAGGTAGGTTGTAAAATATTATTCATGTTCAAAGTAATGAGGTGAAGGGATGAGATGGAAATAGGAGCTCAGATGAAATAGGGAGCCGTTACCCTAGTATTTACTATTCTTTACGTTTCGTATTCGACTCGTCAGTGCAGAGCAGTATCAATTACTACTGAAATTCAAGCTTACTACGATTTAATCATAAGCCCAATGTATACGTTTCCATCACAATTCGTTGAATGGAAGTCGAACAATCCGTAAAATAACGTGACTCTATGAATGAGATGACCCTATTTATTCTGTTTTCTTGTTCACCGTACTCAGGGACTCTTTAGTTTCACCGTACAAATTGTATATTTTTTATAGAGTTCTGTAAAACGACATCACTACTAATGTTCCAAGAATCAACTACTACTGAAGACAGTACAAACCAGAAAGAAATATATCGTTCTGAATCCCTGAAAGAATGCTGAAAGATGTGCAGGAAAAGAAAGGATTTAGGCAAGGATGGCTTTTATCGTATCAAAGAATGCTCACTCGCAACTCTTCCACGATGAAATCGGTGCCATCAAAAAGAATCGGAAATCGTCGCAACTACAAAAAAACCGGCATGGTACATTTAACATAGAATAGACACTAGTGCGAGAGCGAATTTCTCTCGGTGAACCGTCTGAGAATCAACGGCTATCACGCTGTTGTGGGGTTCTCTCTGAAGCAACAAACGGTCGCTTATTCTCGTTTCGCGATCCGATTCTGTATGGGCAGTGGATAATTGCGATAGAATCATTTTACTATTGCCGCTTATTCTAACTATGTGCATATAACCTTTGTATAAGTTGTGTCTATGAAAATGTCTGTGAATGCTCCACACAAGGGTTTTTAAATATTGCAACCTAGTATGAGAATCATCAAGTCGAATCATCGATTCGATTTTCTGCGATAATTGTCAACTTGCGATTCTCTCTTGGTAAATTCCACACAGCGGCGATCATTATCACACTGAAATTTTGTTTAAGGGCCATGAAATACTCAGAGTATGAAGTGGAGCGAAGAAATGTAGAAAAATTCTCTCGAGATTCATGCATTGAGAGACTCGAATTCTTGTAGCATCTTCTACCGGATTGAAAATGTTGTATACAATATAGATAAAAATCGAGCAGCTTCTGTCAAATTTTCAGCAATCACCAACACTGGATTTTGGTTCTACAAAAGCGATACCATTCTGCATTCCCGAATAGATGCAAAGCGATTTGCAATATTCATGAGCAAAAGTAAATTGGGGTCAACGTTTGCAAAAATCGGTTCAGCTATCTCTGAGATCACTGAGTGAGTTCCATTTTTGTGACAACATCTCTGAGATAATTTTTTAAATTTAATAATATAAGTTTAAAGGCACACTGCTTAAGCTCAAAGATGCCAAGGGCAATCTCTGAGATAATTGAGTGAAGTTGATTTGTTTGGTCGTCAAGTAACCCAGCATACTGATTGGAATTGTCTGGAGTCGAGTCTTGTATTTTTTCCGTTTATTACATCGCTATCCAAAATGTTTTACACTCTTCACGCTGTAATTTTGGAACCGAAAGTCAAATGCGACTATAAGATCTTTGATTTAAATCTAATATTGTGCAAATCGGTTCAGCCGTCTCAGAGTAATCTAAGTGAGTTCCATTTCGAATTTTTGACCACTATTTCCAGTACTTCCGGAAAATCGGTATCGTCGAACAACGCTTGTTTGACCTTCAACTAACAAAATCTGTCAAGTAGAAGAATTTATTAACAAATCCTACGGAATTCGGTTCTACAAGTTTACTTATTAGAAAAATCTCTAGAAATTCAAGTTTTTGCACTTAGCACTCTGTAATTACCGTTTTTTTGCATTCTAAGACCTTTCCTTGGAATCTGAGATTATCAAAATCGATCTCTCCGGAGCCAATAAGAGAAAAAAGTAACATTATTCTGCACATATACTGACTTACATACATTTTGCGATCTCGATAAACTGAGGCCTTTTGAGAGCCGAGATCGAAAATCGTTTTTCACAGTGCTTGCATAGCCTTTCAGTTTTAAAAAAGGCAAACATTAAAGATGTGATTTTTTCAAATAATTTTTTTAATTAGTTTTCTTATTAATGAAAAAAGTCCCGGGTTGGCGGTTCAATGCCTAGGACGCTGGTCTTACAAGCCAGTTGTCGTATGTTCGAGTCCCGACCTGGAAGGATTCTTAGTGTCAGTAGGATCCATAGTACTAGCCATGCAATGATTCTGTACACTAAGAATCGGCTGCGAAGTCTGTTGAAATAGAAAGGCCAAATTCCACAAAAGGAATGTAATGCCAAGACTTCGCTTTGCTTTAACAGTTCGGCTGAAAAGTTCGTATCGTTTAATAGAAACACACATTTTTTGCCAAAATTCGTTTTTATTATTCAACATAATTGCCATCAGAGGCGATACAGCGATTATAGCGATCTTCCAACTTTTCGATACCATTTTTGTAGTACGATTTGTCCTTTGCCTCAAAATAGGCCTTAGTTTTAGCGATTACCTCTTCATTGCTTCTAAATTTTTTACAGCGAGCATTCTCTTGAGGTCTGAGAACAGAAAAAAGTCACTGAGGGCCAAATCTGGAGAATACGGTGAATGAGGGAGCAATTTGAAGCCCAATTCGTTCAATTTCAGCATGGTTTTCATCGACTTGTGACACGGTGCATTGTCTTGATGAAACAAAACTTTTTTCTTCTTCAAATGAGGCCGTTTTTTGAAATTTCGTCCTTCAAACGCTCTAACAACGCTATATAATAGTCACTGTTGATGGTTTTTCCCTTTTCAAGGTAGTCGATGAAAATTATACCATGCGAATCCCAAAATACAGACGCCATAACCTTACCGGCCGATTGTTGAGTCTTTCCACGCTTTGGGTTCGGTTCATCGCGTGCAGTCCACTCAGCTGACTGTCGATTGGACTCCGGAGTGGAGTGATGGAGCCATGTTTCGTCCATTGTTATATATCGACGAAAAAAATCGGTTTTATTTCGATATAACAGCTCCAAACACTGATCAGAATCATCAATTCGTTATTGTTTTTGATCGATTGTGAGCTCACGCGGCACCCATTTTGCACAAAGCTTTCTCATATCCAAATATTCGTGAATAATATGTCCAACACGTTCCTTTGATATCTTTAGGGTGTCAGCTATCTCGATCAACTTCACTTTACGGTCATTGAAAATCATTTTGTGGATTTTTTTCACGTTTTCATCGGTAACAGCCTCTTTTGGACGTCCACTGCGTTCATCGTCTTCGGTGCTCATACGACCAGTACGAAATTTTGCAAACCACTTACGAATTGTTGCTTCGCCCGGTGCAGAGTCTGGATAACACTCATCAAGCCATTTTTTGGTATCGGCGGCACTTTTTTTCATCAAAAAGCAGTGTTTCATCAACACACGAAATTCCTTTTTTCCATTTTTTTCACAATAACAAAAGTAGCTACACTCAAAATGCAATATCTCACAAACTAATAATCAGACAGCTGTCAAATTTATACACGTATCTTTTGAAGGTTGGTACTAACTGAAAATGGTATGGATTTAATTCTAGTGGCGCCCTCTCATAGAAACGATACGAACTTTTCAGCCGATCTGTTACTTTGCTTATTAATGAAAAAACATTCATTCTAGTTTCTAAAAAGGCTGCATATGGCTTTTAAGTTCTAACATAACAATAAAGCAGACCCATCTTTAGGAAGAATACGTGTAAGTGTTATGTGGAAGTATTTGAACTTATCCACAAACATTGGGTGGTTACATAACATTATGTTACATATTGTTTAGTAATGTGTTCTATCAACTGGTATTCTCATAATATATGCAACATTTCACATATATACCGAGAAAGCAATAAAATTGTTAGATGCAATGAATGATAAGATTACAATACAATTGCCTTTTGTTGTATTTCGAAAAAAAGTTACTAAGAATGTAGGCTTCAGTGTCACAACGCGGACTGTGGCATCCATTTGGATTTATTAGCTTTGTTTAGAAGGCATGATGTACTTCGTACCATCACGTATACTTGTTAGATAAAGCTTGTTATGATGAAAATTATGAATGCTATTAAAAAACTTTACAAATGACGATTGATGATTACATCTTAAAATTGTGAGATTATCACATTCGTTTAACGAAAAAGTAAATAGTAATAGTAAAAACAATTAGATAGATATAATTGCATTACAGCTAATATAGTTTTAATCGCAACATTTAATACTCTTAATAACTCAACATTGTTGATCTTAGTTGTGCCCACTGCTTGTGTCCTTCATCTATATGCCATATACTAATAATAATTTGAAACCAAAAATAGGAAAATACGACGGTATACAGGTGCAGCCCATCAACCAGTTAGGGAGATGAAAATTATTTGGAAATAAAGTTTACCAACAACGCTTACAAAAGATTGTTACTAATATCCAAATGTAGTTTGTTATGGTCGAAATTCGTTTTGCCAAAAAAGAAGCGCTCGTTTAAGCACTCATAATGAAGCCATTATCAAAAAATGAAAAACTGCTGCTTACAGACTAGCCATCCACAGCCACCAGTCAGTTCGCATTGAGGTAACCAAAGGCAACGTCGAATGCTAGAGGTAACCAGCCCAAAAAAATCCAACTTCTGAAGCTGTGTGCACTCTGCGTTCAACGACGAGAAAGAGTGGCCACTCCAAAGCTCGCTAGACCGCGCTCAAGCGTACTTTATTGACACCTAGTTTTCGTTCATATCTCATTGCCCGATCACCAGTCATCCGTGCTTCTTCCATCTTTGCCCAATAGTGCCCATTGGCAACGAGTTCCGGCGCTACGGCAATGGTCCAGCTTCGACGAAACGACGGATAAAATCCTCTATTACTAACACAGGCAGGAACTGGAAGTTGAAGAAAAAAGGACAAACTGGTTGCGGCGATGGCGGTAGGTGGAAAGCCTCAATGCCTTTTTTGTGCTGATTTTGCTGAAACTAACTTGTATACCTACCGTAACTCCTATGGTGCTCATTACCGGCCCGTGGTCGTCTACCGTTTTATTCACACCCAGTAGCCCTCACCTCGTCTTCTCCATTCAACATTCACCGTAGCGCCATGTCTGCAATATGAATGAGGCTCGCGTGTGGAGTGTCCACTTGAGTATCCTTTTTCACTTTCACCGCGTGTCCGACCAACGTTAGTGATGGATGATGACTTGGGTTTCAAGTGCCTTCTCATCATTCACGTTGTCTAATGAGGTTACAACCGAGAAACTCCAATAGACCTGTCCTATGGAATTGTAATTAAAATATTAGCAGCGAAAAGAAGAGTCACCTTCTTTCGGACTAGCTGCAAAAAATCAATAAATCGCCTCTTCACACTTGCGGCAGTGATGAAAAAGTCATCTTGTTTTCCTTTTCACCAAACCAGATCATACCGAAGAAAGGAAAACAATAGAGACGAGTGAGCGCAAGCAATTGCAAAATAAGCTCCTTCTTACTCGCACCTACTTGCATGAATCGCGCTTACTCGCTCTGTGTGTTCCGTTGATGTGCCGCTCTTCTGCTGCGACAACGGGGGAGAGCTTTATTGTATTACTCCACTTACACACTCTTGAGAAATTGTTACTGCACACATATTTCACTCTTCACAGTCGCATAAATCGAATCATCATTGAGATCACACAGAACCCACTTCTGGTGCAAGCGAGTGAGCAGGATAGAGGAACTCTACAGACGCTCAAGACAATCGCGCTTCCTATTTCCCTCCTCGCTATGGAGAGGACATGCACCGCGCGGAAGGAACAGAACAGAGAAAAGAGCGAACACACAAAACACAATAACAATTTTTGGTTGGATAGTTGTCATTGAAAAGACACGCCTCTCGAGTGTCTTGATAAGGGCACTCGAAAACCAATCGGATGGTTAATAAGAGTGGAGAGAATGAAAACCGAGAGCGCTTGAAGTATACGTGAGAGAGCACCAGTCGCTAAAAGCGGTCTGAAACGAGGCACATATTCAATGCAAGAGAGCGAGTGGCATAGATACTGTTGTTCGGAGGTGTGGCCTATTCGGGCTCAGTGTGAGTGCAGGCGCAATGGATTCCCGCAACGAAGTAGAGGATTGCAGAGTGAATGGAACGGAGAGAAATTGCTCAATGAACGACGAAAAGAGAACAATGGAACAGCTGGGGCTGGTTGTATTCTGGATTCCACTGTATGTGTTTGTGATCATAAATCATCTGGCAGATGGCAATTAGATGTTTTCTCCGTCACACTTGAAACAGCGAATGGGGGAGAGACTGGGAAGAATTATAGTTGGCAAGGGAGTGAGCAGTAGTAGTTTGTGTTTTTCTTCGCCTACCTTCAAGTGCGCGGCATAGAGTTTTTAGAGAGCTATCAGATGCAATGGTAAAAAGCATACTCGTCAGTATATTGTAGACCTCTTAATACATTTGACGGATCCGTGTCGAGTGGAGTATCTTCGCGCTCTTTCACAGCGTGGCGGAGTGTGTTGTTACAGCTCAACTTCCAGAAGCAGCTTCAGAGTAAAGCTTGTTCTGTACAGTTCTCGACGGGTTTTTGAGTTGCCGTGAAACGTCGTGATTCGAGTTGGTCTAGTGTTTAGTGTCTCGCGCGCGTGTCGTTGTGTCGTACCCCCAAAGTGGTCTATTATCATCCATCAATCGGTTATTTATTGTTATTATTGCCACTAGATTGCAATTGCCAAGTCAAAGTGCGATCCGGTCGTCACACGCGCGGGGGACTATCTCGAGTGGAAGACTTAAGTTCAAGTGCTGAATTATCGTAACTCTCCGGAATAAGTGTTCAGTGTCTGATGTATTTGTCCATTGATCATCACGAAAGCATCCTTGATTGATACTTTTGCAAAGAGTAAGAGCCCTTGTGGTCAGTGCTTGCTTATTTAATGCTTCCTGATATACACTCTCGAGCAGCGTCTGAGCGTTTGCCCTAGTTTCAAGGATTACTAAGTCAAGGTCGATTCCTTATTGAAGTGTTCATCGCGAACCTACCGAAGGTCAAGCCGAATGAATGACTTCCGAAAACAATTAAACTATTGAGACATGATAAACCAGTGATTTTTTCGTGACACTCAAAACCAAGTGAAAATATTATCGGTGCAGGTGAAGCCGTATTTGTTGGTGATATCGACAGTACTCCAGCCGCCACCATTTACGCCCGGTACATGTCCACCACACTTTCCAGTGTATCTGGAGTGTATCCAGAAGATTCAGAACAAGAGCATGGACTGTTACCCGATTTAAATGGTGTTGACCTGGTTATGAGCTTGTCGCCGAAAGGAAACCATCATCATCACCATTTAACCAGTTTACAGCACCTCCAAAACCTTCAACATAACTCACTACATAGCCACTCGACGCCATTTAGTGTTACCGATATTCTAAGTCCAATCGAAGAGTATCGCAAACTGGAACTTAGTGCTAATCCACCATCTCCATATAGGTTAGCATCAAACTCCCTCTTCAAACAAAAAACAAAAAAAAAAACAAACGCTAAAACGCTACCATCTTCTCGTTCTTTCTCTCGTTTGCAATCACATATATTCCCACTATCATCATCTGTGATATCTACTAACGCACAGATCCAATTCCAGCGGCGGAAGCAGTGTCAACTCGCCTAGTGCGCTTGGTTCTAACTCGGCATCAGCTGCAGCGGCCGCGGCAAGCAGTATGGCTAACCCGTACGCAATGGGTCCTCTGTACCACAGTCCAGGTGTCCAGAGCTACTGTGGTCCGACCGACAATCTCTCCCTAGCTGGTCATTACACCGACATGCGAAATTCGGCCGCCGGTTGGTACGGTTCCACTGCCAGCGACCCTCGATTCGCAAGTAAGTATTATTTTCATTAGCTCAATGCAAACTGAAACTTTAGTTACCTTTGATTTCTTTTTGATTTGATGTATGAAATTCTCACAGAATGCTTTTAAATAATGCTTCTGGTCGATTCTTTGGAAATTTTAACATACAGAAATTACAGTCTTTCTGCGGAACTTGAAACGAAAGTTATATTGCAAGAATCTTAGGATGTGAACAAACTATTTTAACTTTTGGTTTTTTTTTCCAAAGTTTCACGGGCGAAAAGTTATTTGGGTTCATTTTGCACTGAAAATTATCATATCAAGTGTTACAATAATTGCAATACTGAGTACGTAAGAAGAACTTCGAGAAAAACTTACTTCGTTTGACAATGAATTGGACAATTTTGGTGGGCTATTTTCTTTCACTGAAAGTATAAAAAGAAATTACTCATAAGCATTTTTTACTGAAAATCTTAAATTAGAATGTTTTACTAGATTTTTTCAGTATCGGTAAATAACCACCAAATTGTCAAAAATAACCATGTTTTCGATCAGTTCAAATAATTCATGAGATGATTTACAATCTTAGTAGTACAATATAGTATCCTCCATTTAAACTGACCGTACACAGATAAAAATATTTTGTGAATTTACATTTATTTTCATGCACATATTTGGAGCAGTTAATTGAATGGAAAGTTACATTACAAAACTAAGCGATTTGTAAATATACAGCCTTGTTCCATGAAAAAGTAAATGCATTTCAATGTAATTTTACATCAATCATGGTTTTAAATCAGATTTTCGTTTCAACTGACGTCTGTTTAATTGTACTATTGGTTTACATGTCGTGTAAGTTTCATCTTTTCTTTCTGTGTAGCAAGCATTGCATTTCATGATAATATCGTATGAGAATTATACTTCCACACAATTAAATTTTAGGGCTGAATTTAGGAATTGGGACAATAGAGTATTCGGTAATCGTCTCAGCAAAATGTATTAATATTGAAAATCTTAGTAATATCAAATTTGTCAATTGTTAAATATTGCAAAATAAATTAACAAATGTTTGTATGTTCGTCGTTAACGTAGAAATAAATCATGAATTGCCGATTCCATAGTAACTAAACGGTAAAAGGATTTTACTTTATTCTGTAATAAAAACGAAACCAATGGTTAGATATTTTTTATCATAATCCATCAGTTTAATACGAAATATAAAATACACAGTTCGGACAATTCTTGTGATTTTTCATCTTATCAGATGCACATAAATGGAGCGTCATATTTCACACAAATTTATATTCAAGAACATGTAAAATTATGAGATTTGAAAATTACATGGCTTTAAAAAGAAAGGAATAAACATCAAAAGATCGACATCAACAACGCGACTTGAACAGAAAAAAAAACATTAGATCACAAAGCACACCAGTTAGTCGACTGAGCCACAGAAGCACATATCTGCTTGGCTGGTAAATCGTGCATATAAATTCATACAGTCTCACTTGCTAGCCGAGTGCAAATTACACTCGGAGCCAGTAATTTTCTGCACGAATGGAATAATGTGTCATTTGAGAAGTTCAGTAGTTATGAATTGTTTCGTTTGAAGAATTGTCACCTGTAAAATTCATAATTTCTTTCTGTGTACAATGCTTAAAACATTTGTTTTCTAGTCTCTACATGGAGGTAGACATACAGTATATATGCAAAGTAGATACTTAGTATTCAATGTCACTCACTGTATAGATTATTTTGCCAATAGACTTTTCGCGAAATATCGAAATACATTATCTTTACCCTTCAAAAAGTTTGTATATTTTCCAGTACCATAAAAATTGCGACGCGATGCGATACAAAATCGATAAGTTAAGATTAAATAATTTTGCAATATCTTTCTAAATTTTGGTTAAAACTAGCTTAAAGTTCGAAAACTCTTTGAAAGATCATAAAGAGCGAAGGTTGTTCCAGGTCCTTAATAACAATAAGCAGTTCGCCCATACTTTCCAAAAGAGTGTTAATGAATCTCTTTGCAATGACTAGATCTTATAAGTCAGCCGTCGAAATGGAGATAAGTCCCAATAGGTGGGGAAAAGAGCCCACCCTTTGTCCGCGTATTATTAATAGTAGGATATTTGCATTTCCACAATCCCTACCCAATAGTTTTCTATTGGGTCCCGGGTTGGCGGTTCAATGCATAGGGCACTGGTCTTACAAACCAGTTGTCGTATGTTCGAGCCCCGACCTGGGAGGATTCGTAGTGTCAGTAGAATCGTAGCACCAGCCATGCAATGGTTCTGTACACACTGAATCGGCTGCGAAGTCTGTTGAAACAGAAGGTCAAATTCCACTACAGGAATGTAATACCAAGGCTTTGCTTTTCCCTGATAAAAACTATGATGCTATAGCATATGTAAAAATATATTTAATAAATAATACAATATCATGAATACAGATAATAAAATAAACCAGTCATAAGAACATAACTTGTGTATGGCAAATAAAGTTTGAAATTCAAAAAGAGTTGCATGATCTGAAAACACAAGTTTTTTTTGTTATGTTAATAATAAATTTGATATAGTTACAACAATCGAATAATTATAATTACAAAAATAGAAAGTCGTATTCAATTTTATAAATATTCAAACATATTAGGCATAAAATGGTTATTTGAAGTGCATGTTGTTACGAAAACAACAAGTACAAAATTATTCTCATTCAGTTGAAATGGACTGGTTTTACAGATTACTTGAGATACAAACCCTCTTTTCGGTCTTAGGACCAGAATACTTGATACTTGAATCTTATTTCCTACGCATATTCACTGTTTAACTTCGGATATGAATTAAAGATTCAATACTTGCTTCACACACTGCAATATCGAAACCGGTATTCAAATCCAAATAGAATTCAACAGCCATATTTAATATAAATCTAAGTTTATGAATCAGTTCAGCCAGTTATCAGATATCGAGTTTTTGATAATTTGGGTCGCTGACTTATGAAACACACTCTTGAAACAAGTAATTTTTACACAAAGCACTTTATATATCCGATTTATACTAAACTTACTTTAAAATTCACTAACCTTTCAATTCTCTTAGGAAATTAAAAACACATTTATTTCATTTTAATTATCACTAGGGTATTTCAAAACCGCTCCTTCTGTTTCCAAGCAATGATAATCTCGTTATCTTGAAATGTTGCCATGAATTCTCAGTTATTCAAATATAGTATCTATGCGACAAATATATACAATAAATCTCAAACGTCTTTACCGAATAAACGATAGAAAGGAAAAGTTGATTCCTCTTCGACTGGCGGATTTTGCGGGTTGGAGAATGTTTGCAGTATTGAGTTTAGCTTCTGGAGTGTAATTTTTAAACATTTTTTTGCGTTATTTCAATCATTTGCCTCTTTCGAATCTGTCAAAACTAATATGAAACAACTGTTCAGGCTGTGTTGGCTCAATTCCAAAGTTAAATTTCTTTTGAGATTTTGATAATATTTATGAAACTACGTAGATTTTAAACATGGGCAATTTACTACATGTTACGATAAAAAATGTTCTCCAAAAATTACCAAACCAGTACGATTCGATTTGTAATTGATTGCAATGTATAGTCATCTATTTATTAGAACTACCACGATTTTTAGGGAATTACTCAATCAACGCATTGTGATAAAGTCGGATACAATATTTTCGCCTCTGCTCTAAGAAGCAATATCACAGAAACATTGGTTCAAAAAAGTACATTTGGAAACATTGATTTTGAAAACTTTTTTTATTAGATATCAATAAGAGCGCTCTTAAAAAAGTTTCCCTGGAACCTTTCCCTTTTGTACAATGTAATAAAATCGTTATCGAAAATCTTTTTCAGTCATATATACGAAAATTGCAGATAACATTACTAATCTTGGAAGCTTCCAGCTCCTTCAACTTTGGTAAGATACCTTACAGCTATTATTCCTTTTAATGACTTTTGATACGAGTATCCATTTCCAGGTTCGAAACTTTTCAGATATGCTGGTACTCGAATCATTATGACCACAGCTTAAGTTAAAATTCGATTATTTGCATAGTTCCTATTGAACAATGATCGTGGCCAAAAATTGAATCGTGAAGTGACGGAACTGAAAAACGCGTTTTTTTGTCTGTTCTGTTTTTCGATTTCTTAAAATCCGTCAGCAGAGTAAATTTTAAAATAAAGATTAAAGATTTCAATAAAAAACTAGCTTAATACATGCTTCGGAAGGAATATATGTAATTTTTTCCTTATGTATTAGTTTATTGAATGATGGTAATGAAAATTTAGCGAAGAGTCACCCTGAAAGGACTTCCGCAAAAGCACTAATGTGGATCTTTTTGAAAGCGCTCAAAGTACAGAAAGTATAAAACAAGTAAATCAAATTTGTATCACCTAGTAGTTTTCAATAGTCAAGATCACTCTTAAAAACAAACCATAATTCGCAATATCTATACGAAACCTTCCAATGCTAAAATAAGCTTTCAGTTGTTCCTCAAAATCTATGATTAGTTGATGTCGTTTTCGTTTTTAAATTGCACTACACTGGTGTAGCGAAAGCTGCACTGAAAATGTTCGTTTTTACGAATTGCACTACACCAGTGCTACACTTTTTCTGCACCGATACCACTGGTGTAGCACTCATCAAAAGTTTGGTGTAGCTCTGTGCGATGGAATCGTTTATTGTAGTCAATGGTTACTGTTTATGTTTTCGTCATTTTTGTTCGTTTATTCATGCCTCAGTGTAGCACTGCACCGGTGTAGTGCAAATTAAAAACGAAAACGCCATGAGTTGCATACTTCTTCAGAGTCACCTAATGGCGTTTTCGTTTTTAATTTGCACTACACCGGTGCAGTGCTGCACTGAGGCATGAATAAACGAACAAAAATGACGAAAACATAAACAGTAACTATTGACAACAATAAACGATTCCATTGCACAGAGCTATACCAAACTTTTGATGAGTGCTACACCAGAGGTATCGGTGCAGAAAAAGTGTAGCACTGGTGTAGTGCAATTGGTAAAAACGAACGGTTTAGGTGCAGCTTTCGCTACACCAGTGTAGTGCAATTTAAAAACGAAAACGACATAAGTATCTTTCGGAGATAGATACTATTTATAAACTAAAACCCAACTGTGAGTGTCAAAGTTTTGTTTTTCTGAGTATGATATTTCCTTGTTTTTTTCATGCATTTCACTGCATAAAATCAAATGCGCTTGAATGAAACGTTTGTATTTTTCCATATGAAAAAAATTCAAAAAGCAAAAATTTTTCAGATCACATGTTTCTGTTTACATTGATAAATGGAATCGAATGCGTAACCAAGGTTATGGTAACTGTTTTTCGACAAACAACATTTTATCGATTTGGGTTTCCAGTTTCGAACATTTTGCAAATGATATCATTTTGACATTTCGAGTTACTGAGGGGTAGGTAAATTTGTGCGTCGGTAAAACCATGGTCTATAAGATAAATGATGGGTTGAAATCAATGAGGATACCGTTACTTCAGTTACGCATTACAACAATAGTCATAAAATTTATAAAATCACTATAACAGATACCTGCATGTATAGTATAAACTGATACATCAAGTACAGAAATATGCAGAAGACACTAAACACAAATTTCTCCAATAAACGAAATCATCTCAGTCTGCACCAGCATCGATCACCCGTCTTCCAAGAGGGCTCAATTATGTATGTTTACACAACTATTCACACGTTCTCCGATTTCCAGTGGGACGTGCTTTGCCACTCCAAGCTTCGTGGCTAATTCAAAGCTCTTCAGCAATCACACCAAATATATTCGATTTCAACCGAAAACAATCTTCAACGAAACAACTTTCACTCTTTCTCCATAGTTTTCCAGAAGTCAACCAACGCTATATCGAATATCCTTTCCATATAATACCCACGTTTTCCAGGATATGTGTTTGCTCGAAATATACGTTTGACTTGTTAATAGCATTCCTTCCTACTCGTATGGTAATCGGATACTTTTTTCTCTTCTTGCTTCTTGCTATTGTTGAACGAATTATATTGGCTTTCTCTGCTCACCAAGCTCCATTCAATCGTATTTCATTTCCTTGTCTGCCAAAGCCAGTAGAAATAGTGTTGACTCTTAGCAGTGGTGTTTAGTCTTTCAACACCATAATTATCTAGTATTTGTAATAAAAATCTCTGGTTACTTCAGCAGAAACTGGGCTACCGGAATCGTCGTATAGCGCAGTGCAGAAGAAATTTCGCTACCGGGCATCAATTCGGAGCTGATATAGATACGCTTCAAGTTTGCCGATATTTTCGAGCTTCATCAATGTGCCTAAAAAGAGTATACGTTTACAAAAAAAAAGTTCGATGAGGTCCGATTCGAGAGGCCTCTTCGAACAGGGTCAGTCCATTCATTATCTGTTTTTTGCAGTTTCGTGAACCG
This sequence comes from Malaya genurostris, assembly GCF_030247185.1. NCBI lineage: Eukaryota > Metazoa > Arthropoda > Insecta > Diptera > Culicidae > Malaya > Malaya genurostris. Next base: position 73,107,461 of record NC_080570.1, on the reverse strand, counting down.
AACCTTGCAATACGCAACACCGGCCACGGTTTCACATTAACATCCCTTTGGTGTTCAGCGATCCGTATATTGGTGAAGTACTACTGCCAAAGCACTCCTCGGTCGACCGTCAATTTCGTGTCATGAATCTTTTTGTTGCTGTTGTTGATGTTGTTGTTAAGTACAGATATCCCAATTAGGTCGAACGAAAAATCAAAATCCAACGCTGTTTTTGTGTTTGTAGAAGTACCAGATTTTTTCGCGGATGTAGGAATATCAGCATGTAGTCCGGAACAAACAAATTTAGAGCAATTCAACTGGTGCAAGAGATCACGAATGATTCGCCGAAAATCCGCTTTGAAGAGCTGGCCCCCGATGGAGACTATGTGTGGAAGCGGACTAGTGTTGGAGAGGGTCGGGGAGGTTCGTTTCCTCGTTACTCATTGACACAGCACGCAGTATTCGGTGCTATTTTTTCCCTTCATCCCGCGACCGTCGTTCGATATAGCACTTTTCAAATAACTGGTGGATGGATGGATGCCTAATCCTGTTACAGGGAGCCTCCATCGACGATGGTAAACAAATCTTTTCATCGTTCAAATATTGGGAAAGCTTTGCGTTGAATTGGTTTTCTTTCTGCAATAAATCGATGGAAATATGGAAGCACGTGGTTCTTCGAATGGGATGAATATTCCGAGCACATACGAGAGATTTGGGGTTGTAAGCTAGCTAAAGTGCAATATTTACTTTGCTATACTTTTCGCTGAGATGATTCGATAGAGAAAATACTCCAGTGTGTAACCATTCCAAATTACATTGATCGGCAAATTTAGTCCAAAATACTGCACAGTTAAAAATTTTCATGTATTTAGTGGTTCAAACTGTTGGAAAGACTTTTTCTAATCACACATGTACAAAAAGTTACAAACAAGGGGGAGAAATTTAGTTGAGATATGCTTAATTCAACGCAATTTTCATCTTCCGAAGCTTCCAATCTATCAAATCTAATCCTTACTCACTTTGAACGAATCAGGTAAATTTGGGTCTCATCAGATGCACTTAAAAGTAGTGTGTATTTAACTTAAATTTACAATCCATGGTAAGTGAAAATTAACCTTTCTTTAACTTAACTACTAGCTTAGAAGATTTTTTTCTCATTTTTTAAAGGGGTGCATCTTTTATATCCCACACCGAAAAGAATTTAACCTAACAACTTCCAAAAATTTTAACATAACTTTTACTTTTCAACATAATTGACGCGAAAATATGAAAATCTGATTTCGAGTGAAGCTCATCCTAATTGTTACTTCAACGCAAAAAAACATGAATTTCGAAGCCGACGCCAATTCACATATGACACCATCCATACGAACGTAATTCCTTCAATTACTTAATCTTATAACAGTTCGACTGAAAAGTTCGTATCGTTTAATAGAAATACACATTTTTTTGACAAAATTCGTTTTTATTATTCATCATAATTGCCATCGGAGGCGATACAGCGATTATAGCGATCTTCCAACTTTTCAATACAATTTTTGTAGTACGATTTGTCCTTTGCCTCAAAATAGGCCTCAGTTTCAGCGATTACCTCTTCATTGCTTCTAATTTTTTTACCAGCGAGCATTCTCTTGAGGTCTGAGAACAAGAAAAAAGTCACTGGGGGCCAAATCTGGAGAATACGGTGGATGAGGGAGCAATTCGAAGCCCAATTCGTTCAATTTCAGCATGGTTTTTCGTTGTTGTTTTTGATCGATTGTGAGCTCACGCGGCACCCATTTTGCACAAAGCTTTCTCATATCCAAATATTCGTGAATGTCCAACACGTTCCTTTGATATCTTTAGGGTGTCAGCTATCTCGATCAACTTCACTTTACGGTCATTGAAAATCATTTTGTGGATTTATTTCACGTTTTCATCGGTAACAGCCTCTTTTGGACGTCCACTGCGTTCATCGTCTTCGGTGCTCATATGACCAGTACGAAATTTTGCAAACCCCTTACGAATTGTTGCTTCGTTCAGTGCAGAGTCTGGATAACACTCATCAAGCCATTTTTTGGTATCGGCGGCACTTTTTTTTTTATCAAAAAGTGGTATTTCATCAACACACGAAATTCCTTTTTTCCATTTTTTTCACAATAACAAAAGTAGCTTCTCTCAAAATGCAATATCTCACAAACTAATAATCAGACAGCTGTCAAATTTATACACGTATCTTTTGAAGGTTGGTACTAACTGAAAATGGTATGGACTTAATTCTAGTGGCGCCCTCTCATAGAAACGATACGAACTTTTCAGCCGATCTGTTAAGTACGATTTAAATCTTTGGATAATCTATCCAGCCTTTCATAAGAAAGTGCAGAATTACAAGTTTCAGCATTTACAAATATACCAGAATTCTTGCACCAATCTGTAAAAGTTATGTTATTTTTGACGCTCGAATATGTCGGTATCAGATGGCGTAAATTTACTTGAGTGTCACAGCAAAACATTATAAAATGTATAAATGGCGATAATTCACGTATGACACAATTCATAGGAACAAATTTCCACAAATGGGTTAATTGTACAAGCATGACTTCTTTCTATAGCAAACATAGCTGGTATACTTAGAAAAAGTTGCGTAAATTTATATCTTCTAAATCGAAAACATTCCAGCGTCAAACGTGATATATTTGTACTATTGATTTAACACATCTATCCTGTATACAGATATATTTTTTATTGTCTGAAATAATCTGAAAGTGTGCACTACACATGTACATTATTATTGTAAGATCCATTCATTTCATATTCCAAGTTGTTTTAAATTGCGTTATAAGTAAAAATACATCACCAGTAAAAACCATAATTTTATAGTTTGTGCCTTTCACACAGGGCCGTAAAGTTACACGTTTTAGCACTTGAAAATACATCAAAACGCAAGAATAATGTTTTGAAGTAACTGTAAAAATATGTCATTCTTGATGCCAAAATATGTCAGTTTCAGCAAACGTTTCACAAATTTATATAACAAAAACATGAGATAGAATTATACACAGTAAAACCTGTAATATTCGAATGAATTATCTGAAACAAAAGACCTCCATCATAAATAACAGCATATATTTACATGGTTTGAAAATCAATGAAATAAAAAGCAAAAAAAAAAACGGTAGCGACTGGAACTTGAACAAGAAAAAATTGCATAGTAGCTTATATCTGTCTAAAAGCAGGCCCTGTCAGCTTGGAATGAAATCAATTTTCAGTTCAGCAACGGCATCTTATTCACAGATAAAAATATTTTGTGAATTTACATTTATTTTCTTGCACATATTTGGAACAGGCAATTGAATGGAAAGTTACATTACAAAATGAAGCGGTTTGTAAATATACAGTCCAGTTCAATGAAAAACTAAATGAATCTTAATGTAATTTTACATCCATAATAGTTTTAAATCAGACTTTCGTTTCAACTGATGTCAATTTCATAGTACTATCGGTTTACATGTCGTGTAAGTTTCAACTTTTCTTTCTGTGTTGAACATATCATGTCAATTGATTGGGTGCGCAGTGGTGCTATTTTTGCAGCGCACGAATTTCATATTTCTCTCGCCTACTTATATGCTCGCAAAAAGGATTTGTTCGTGAAATGTGAGAGCTGGCTATCTAGATAATATGATCTCTTTGCTAAAAGGCGAGTGTCACATACAAGTTTGCAGAGTTGCACTAGTTTGTCGAGTTCAATTTGTGAGAAATATGTAAAACTCATAAGTCATTACGAAAAATATTGTTGGTATACAAAAAATGCATTTACTTCATTTTGAAGTTAAATCTGCATGGAAAATTAATTGGAAATAAATGCAATATTGACATGTTAAATATTTATAAAATATTGAATGGAAATTTGTCTCTATTTTTAAAAAATTTTACTGTGTATCCAAAGGAATGTAGAATACACTTTTCTCTTTTTACTCATAGAAACCAATATACCATCGGTTCAACGAAGATACAGAATCTGACATACTGGTGTCCTTCATTTCGTCGAACGAGAAATTCCTTTGTTTGATGGTGCATTTGCTTTATTATTTTAAGCTTCATCCAACCCCTCTGCTGCTTTCGCCAGACCGTAGGCTTCACATGCGTTTGAGCTTTTGCTTCAACCTTCGGTTCAGTGTTATTTCTGTTTTCTGATTTTGAAAGATAAACAATTGTCCATCAAGCGATGACGTGTACCGATGGCCAAAGCGGACGAACGTGAGGTTGATTATGTGTGTGAATAAATGAATAAAATATCTGAGGGTATTGTTTTGATTACGAGATTTTTTTTTGTTGCTGCCCTTCTCTCATCTCGACGGATCTTTGGTGTTTTTCCAACAAACAACGACCATACAGAGATACCCAAAAAATTCTGTTTAAACAGAAAAAATAAAGAGTTAAAATTCCAGGATTTTATTTCTGTTCGATTTACTTGGGAGAATTGATGTGCACGTGTTTTGACAGTTCTTGCTCTTCTCTTTCTTGAGCCAACTGAAACCAAAAAAATCGCATCGCACAAACCGATCGATCGAGCTGAGTTCCGTCAAGCGGAGGTCAATTTTCACAAGCTTCAATTTATCGGATTATTATTTTTACAAATTGGTAATGTTAGCTCTCCGCCTCAGGGTCGTTGCAAACACTCCGCAAGCTGTTGTATACAAACAACACCAATCAGAGCCCTCTTGCGGCGCTCAACACGCACGTAGTGAAAAAAACGCCTCGGGGAAGTTTTGCGCACTCAGCCGTGAAAACACGGGTGTTTCAAAACATCCTACTGAATTATTATATTGGAATAATATTATTTTTATCACTTTGGCACTGGCGCTTCCTCCAAAAACAACGTCTCCGGAACCCTCATCTCGTTTTTTGTTGTTATGTCCCCTTTTGCAACGGATGGTCTCCGATTACCCTTGTCTGTTACAAAAATTGCGGTCGGAACCATACGATAAATGGTGGCGTGCAGCAGTTGGCCGAAGAACTGTAGCGATTCGACCCCCTCCTTCATTGCCGGTATTTTATGGTTTATCCGCAATGCCTATCATTGCCACGATTAAATTATGTGTGAGGACGATCATCGCATCATTATCGTCAGACATGACGAAGAGTCGGAACGAAAATGCTGAGTTGCTGGTTGGCGAAAAGAAATACTGCATAAACAGGATTGAGTGATGTGGAAACAATAAATTGTTAGGGTCGATTGAGTTGTGGTGGGATGGTGTTGGTATTTAGGAACATGAACGGAAACAAAATCTCCGGAATTAGGGAGAGATTTTACAGATTGATTGTTTATCGGTTGTGGCCCATCTTCGACGAATCAGAACGATCCGAACGGTTGCAGATGACAACAGTTTAGATTAGCAAATGTTGCACATTCACTTATTTGTGGTTTGGTATATCTTTTCAGCTTTTTACTATAAGAGCCTTGATGAATAAGTTAATTTTAAATTGCATGTTTAAATACATAGTTTTAATATGATTTTATTGAAGACTATTATAAGAGTAAGGCACTTTAGGAACCAAAAATGAAGAATACTCATTTGCTGTTTGCAAAACACGAATAAAACTTGTTTACTGTACAAGTATAGAAGAATTTTGATAATGATTTTCATAGCTTTAGAAATCAAAATGGCAGTTTTCAACAATTTCTCAATTATGTTAGATGCACACTTCCTTCGAATTGGGCTCTCCGAGGCTAATAATTGTGCTTGTGACGAAGGGCGATATAGGATCATGCAGTTTGAACATGCGTGAAGTATCGTGATGTCAGATTTCAACCTATAAATTCTCTGCGTATCTGCTATCTTACTTTGAAAAAAAGTGATGTACTGATACAAACAAACCTGAAATAGATCATGTACGGTATACGCAAAATTATAAAATCACTTTGGTTAAATCTGTCCTTAAAATATAATCTCTGCCTCAAGAACAAGTTATTAATTTGTAAACAAATATTCATACCAGCCATGCTTTATGCAGAATCAATGTAGTAAAGTTGTAGTTCCAACAGAAAGACACCTTAACACATTAATGAAATCAGAATAAAGTTGTGAAATTATCTTGAAGAGCCATTAGAAGTAATGCCACATCATATGATAAGCAAATACCGCAAAAATCGATGCAATCTTCAATTGAATCGATTCACTTTATTGAATTAATTAGTAAATTAGTTCCTGAGTACCTTTCCACCTTTCCTTTACAAGTAGGTTTACTATTTCCTAAAAAAAACATACATTATTGCAGAAGCAAATAATGTCTTAATGGTAGTCAACAAATCATGTATCAACATCACTGAACAGGTAACTCAAATCCTAACAATTTTAATTTAATTCATATTGCATAATACATTAGTTTTTCAAAATAAAATCTGTCCTTGGAGACCGATTCCGGAGGTAACTATGTAGGGATAAAAATGGCAATCACATTTTCTCTTATAATTGAACTGATAATTACATTAGTGTATCCTACACAGATAAAAATATTTTGTGAATTTACATCTATTTTTTCATGCACATTTTTTGAAGCAGGTCACTAAACATAAATTTAGTTTACAAGCATGTTCGTTTCAATATAATTTAATCGCAAAACTAAGCATTGATTGAAAGAAACCGCTCTATTCATTGAAAATTCAATGCAATCCAATTTAGTTTTGCATCGATGATGGTTTCCAATCGAAATTTCGATTCAATCCATGTCTATTCCATGTTACTATTGATTTACGTGTCGTGTAAGTTTCATTATTTCTCTCTGTGTACGATCCGAAAGAAAATGATACACACAGATAAAATTATTACATCTATTTTCATGCACATGTTTGGAGCAGGGAATTGAATTTAAAGTTACTTCTTAGGTCTTTACTTTTCAATTTACTTTAAAAGCCAAACTAACCGTAAATTGAAAAAAATGTTGTATAATGCTTTGAAAAATCAAGGCATTCTAATTTACTTTTACATCGATGATGGTTTTTAATCGTATTGTTGATTCAATTGATGTCTGTTTCAAAATATCATTGAATTACATGGCATGTAAATTTCATTATTTTTATCTGTGTATACTATCAATTTTTCAGTGGATCTCAGCCTTTACCAACTATAAGATCACTAGAAAGTAGCATAAATATAAAATTATTTAATTTTTCTGAAGCGGTGTCAAAGTATCTAAACAGATAAAATATTTTCAATTTTTTTTATTTTTTATGTAATTTATTACATAAATTTTCAGAACATACAATTTTCCTGAATTTAGTTCCGACTTCTGGTTCCGGAACTACAAAGAAATATGTGCAGCCTTTTGGAAAAATGCGCACTCAATTTTCTCGGAAATTTCTTAACCGGTTTTCACACAACTAAGAAGCAAAAAAAAATCTTAAATTTTTTTTAAAAGTTCCCGAAAGTTGATTCAAATCCGACTCCCGGTTCCGGTATTACAGTGCGATTCGTGAAACTTTTCAATCTCATGAGTATTTTTTTTCACAAGCGATGGCGAAACAAAGTGCACATTTCCATAAAACTTACTGTTAAATTCATCTAGTTGGCAGATACTGTTAGTTGGTGAATATAGAAAAATAACTTTGGGACTCCTAAGGAGTGTATCGAAAATAAGCTATCCACAAATTTTTCTTTCAAATTATGATAAAAAAAAGATATTTTATTCAAACTAAAAATTGATCCTTTATTGTACGAGGTTAAACTTGAGCATAAAGAAAACCGGATGAAATTTAAGTTATTCCTTCACGAGTTTTCGAACTTTTGATCGAACGCTCTTCATCAAGTTCCGGACAAGTGTTGCATCGCATTTTTTGGACGCTTGAGCCCAATTTTTTTGAACTCCTGCATGTTCCCAGCTGCCTAACCAGTCCTCTTGAAGACCCGCTTCACGATTGCCCAGTAACGTTCGATGGGTCGAAGCTGAGGCCAATTTGGTGGATTGATATTTTTCTCAACGAAATGTATACCCTTTTCCGCAAGCCAATTGAGAGTGATTTTGTCATAGTGAGCTGACGCTAAATCCGGCCAAAAAAGAGGAGGTGTACTTCTTATATAAAGGCAGCAATCTTTTCTGGAAACACTCAGATCGATAGATTTCTGCATTTATAGTTCCGGTAGTGTAAAAAATCGTTGACTTCAAACCACAGGAACATATTGCTTGCCATACCAGTACTTTTCGACCGAGTTTCTCCACTTGAATCGACCTGTCCGCATCGCTCACATCCTCCCCAACGACGACAGTAAAGTATTGTGGACCTGGAAGGGTTTTTGAGTCCTCTTTTACATAAGTCTCATCATCCATCAAAACGCATGCATCCGGACCCTGCAAAAGACGCGAATAGAATTTCCGGGCCCATGTTGCTGCTTGGTTCTTCTGTTTTACACTTTGTTCCGAGATTTTCTGCTTCTTGTAGGTCTTCAGGTGATTTCGCCTCTTGATTCGCTGGACCATTCCGACACTCGTTCCTGCTATTTTGGCAAAATCACGTATTGACATTGATTTGTTCTTCATGATTAGAGATACAACTTTCTGGTCCAGTTTCAGGTTGGAAGAATCGGGGTTTCTGCCTCTTCCTGGTCATCCTAAGAATAATGTTCCCAAAACTTATTAATTATGTTTTTAACACTGGCATGATGAATTCCAAACCGCTTCGCCAATTTTCGCATAGTAATACCCTTCTCACTTAGCCATGTGTCCAGAACTTTAATTCCACTTCCTTTTCAATACGCGACATTTTGTAAACGCAACATTTCAACCGCACAAACAAGTGAAGAATCGAAAGCTGACAGCCAAACGCAAAGCATGCTGCGATCTGAGCATAAAAAACCATCACAAATACATGCGTACAATACAAATGTATATGGATAGCTTATTTTTGATACACTCCTTAGTCCCCGGTTTCTGCTTCCGAAAGCACCGATAATAGTGAAGAAAAGCTCCAAAAACGGAACTCACTTCGATTTCTCAGTAATAATAATAATTGAAGAATCGATAACCAAGTGAAAAATATTTCTCCATGAGCGTTAAGGGGTTATTTCACATGTCGTGTAAATTTAATTTTTTCCGTGTAGATTAAGATTATGACATCTGAAATAAACAAATTGAAAAAAAAGTGTATAAAACACAAAAATTATGTGAATTGCTTGTTACAGAAGCAGTTCAATTTATATTCGATCCGTGTATATTTCCATATTCAAAAGTAATATGTTTGTACTTCAAAAATTTAAGTTTACTATCAAGAGTGACGATCGATATGTTCAACACCAAACACTCATTTTTAGAACAGAGTGCTGACAAAATGCTCAGTACGCTACTTAATCCAAAAAAAATAGTAACATTTGAAAATGATCTTAACGAACCGGCTGTTGTTGACTAAAGAAAACTATGCTTAATAAAAATCTTATGCATGTCTGCTGAAATTCTCAAGCGTGTCATTTCGAAGTAGGTAACAAAAATACATGCGTTTTGGACGCGTCAGTTGCTTATTCTGGCGTCGACGTTTACAACGCATTTTGTTTTTGACGTAAAAAAACCGCGTTGTTTTTGACGTACGGGAGTTTTTCATTCGAGTCTGAATCAGAGTCTATACGACGATTTGAACGTTCAAAAAGTCATTTTTTAACGTGATGTGTGGGACAAATATTGTCGTGATGAAGAAGAACTCATCTTTGAGGGTTCATTTTTCTCATATTTCTAAATAACGATCAAATGCATTCAGGTTAGCCCTGGTATGCCTGCATCTTGGGATGAATTAAACGTCGATAATTCGAAATTTTGGCTACATTGGAAGCGAAAAAGGTTCTGATACAACTGCTACAGCTGATGATGTGTAGTAACATTTGAGATTGATTGTGTCTCAAGCATATACTTTCCTAAAGCCTTGGTATTACATTCCTGTAGTGGAATTTGACCTTCTGTTTCAACAGACTTCGCAGCCGATTCAGAGTGTACAGAACCATTGCATGGCTAGTGCTACGATTCTACTGACACTACGAATCCTTCCAAGTCGGGGCTCGAACATACGACAACTGGTTTGTAAGACCAGCGCCCTATGCATTGAACGCCAACCCGGGACAATACTTTCCTGCATGTTTTATATTGGCTATTTTATTCATCTATTGCTTCATCTGACACTGGTTGGATTTTTCAAAAGATTTTTCTATTCTAAGCTCTTGGGATATTTAAAAAATAATGATTCATATTTGATTCTAAGAGATCAAAATCGAACAGTTCGATAGTCCCACGACAAAAGGCCTAACTGCAAATAAGAGCCTCTCTTTGTTTACTCTCTCTTTTGATTATTACGGAGCCATTATTGCCAATTCATTAAAGTTTCCAATATAAATCGAAAGCTTGTAGTTTTACCTTGAAAGTTTTGCGAAGAGTAAAGCGTCAAATATAAAATCAGTTCGGTAAATCGTGAAAGAAAAAGTAAACAAAGAGAAACTGTCATTTGCAGTTAGGCCCTTTTGTCGTGGGACGGTCGAATTGTTTCACTAGAAGATATCTTTGGTAATCGTTGATGGATAACTTATGACAAGAGTGATTGATTTTCTACCAGTAAAGCAAACACGGTAATTTTAGTACTTAATTTCAATGCGTAGTTTGATCTTCTACTTCAACAGATTTCGTGTCAATTTTAAATGAATAGCATGTTCGCATGGTGATTACTATAATCCTACAGTCATTAGAAATACTTGTGAGTTAGATGCTCAAATAAACTGTTAGTACACACTTAAATTGGATTACCGATCTCAGCTGTTCAAATCTCGGTATAAGATTTCTTTAGTAAAAATAACGTTTCGCTTACCTCTGACGTACTGAGGTAATGTTGACAACAAATGTTTATTTGTGGTGATATGTCAGTAGATTCAAAATATTCGGTAGTTCGGCTGTTCAAAACTCGTCGAAAGATGCAAAAATTACATAACGAAATTTAGTGTGCAGCGAGACTGAACCAGTATCATTAACACTACTGATAGAACTACCCATGTCATGGTACGAAGCTTGTATATCGGAGTGTAGAAAGTGTGATTGATTCCTAAGTTTGATATACCTGCTATCACAAATAATACAAGCTACTGTCTCGTTTGTGCTCCTACACGGTTAATGGGAAATGTTAATACCTACCATCAATGCAGGGTCATGACAGTATCGTTATAGCAAATACTTCGCTGCACCTTTATGCGTATCCACATGGCATGGCACTATTTTTACAGTACATACTTCTCCCGGCTGCACAACGCTGGTTACGGTAGCGGAATAACGACGATCTGTGCGATCGACCGCATAAAGCACCGTCTGTGCGGCTGTTGTTGACTAAAGAAACAACTTGCGCAAAAGTTGCGGTGGTCATCTGTTGGACTTGTCACGACTACCAACAAAACTTGCAAACTGTTTACCGTTGCGCTGACATTCCCCGCTCGATAAATTTACTTTTCAAAAGGTTATTTTCAGAGCAAACTTAACGGTCTGCATGAAGTTGACCAAGTTTGTTGCAGCCAGTATGGATGCTCCAGAGGAAGTAAGCGAAATAAATGGTAGACAGCGTCATCTCAGTGGAAACGTATGCACGAAGAAGATGTATACCGAAATTCATGAACAGCATCTTACTGCAACGATTGGATTGTCAAGTGATAGCAATAATATTGTTTAATAGAGCATAATGGATGAAGAACAAATATCCGAGATTTTTTTCTAGGAGTATAACGCGAATTTGGCATTTGATGGAATGAGCACATCCATACCAATAAAGCCATGATGCACAATAACCAAATGATTAAAGTATTCACAAGATGACCTTTCGGAATCGAAATCGTCCGATATGCCTCTTTAAAACATTGAAAATACCCATGTAAACGGTTCTGAAAACTGTAAAACGGTACAATGATTGATTGATGATTGAATTGAAGGCGTCAAATAAACAAAATATTATAAACTGTGCAATTAAATCTAAAAAGTACATTGAACAATAAAAAATTTACTTATATTACACATGAATGTCATATGTAAATAATCTTGAGAATTGAATTTATCATTTTTGCCTTTCTCATATAGAAAGGTTATGCAATCACTGTGAAAACCGACTTTTGGACCGAGGCCCGGAGGGCCGAGTGTCATATACCATTCGACTCAGTTCGTCGAGTACGCAAAATGTCTGTATGTGTGTGTATGTGCGTATGTGTGTATGTAACGTTTTTTGCACTAACTTTTCTCGGAGATGGCTGAACCGATTTTCACAAACTTAGATTCAAATGAAAAGTCTTGTGGCCCCATACAAAATTCTTGAATATTATTTGGATCCGACTTCCGGTTCCGGAATTATGGGGTAAAATGTGCAAAAAATTGTGAGAATAAGTGCACTAACTTTTCTCAGAGATGGCTGAACCGATTTTCACAAACTTATTCAAATGAAAGATCTTGAGGTCCCATACAAAATTCCTGAATTTTATTTGGATCCGACTTCCGGTTCGGGAGTTATGGGGTAAAATGTGAAAAAAAAAGAAAATATGTGTTCTAACTTTTCTTTTAGATGGCTCGACCGATTTTAGACAAACTTAGATTCAAATGAAAGGTCCTGTGGTCCCATACGTAATTCCTGAATTTCATGCGGACCTGACTTCCGGATCCGGAAATATAGGGTAAAGTAGGTTAAAAATTGTATACCATCACTGAAAATGGGGAAAAACCTTAAAAAAATTCTAAATCGACCTCAAATCTTTTCCAATTGATAGTTTTTATCAGTAGACGGTCAAACAAACCGATTTCGGTTATTCTTTCAAGAATCGCAGTATTATATATGATAGTATGATTGATATGAGAAAGGTATCATTACACCACTAGGTGGATTAAAACAGGTTTTTTAAAAATAAATCTTTCATTATTCAGCTTTAATCAAATACTTCTGATACCGTTTGTTTTAACACGATCGAACATCAACAAGTGCCCAATGTAGCTCCATGCCCTATACCATTCTACAATCAACTAAAAACGATCACCGCTGTCGAAGGCAAACAAAGAAATCTATTTAGCATGTTACCATGGAATACTCGCTTGTTTTGCTAAGATGTTTTACCATGAATCGTGATAAATCATATTTCCTTGTGTGGTAAACAGTTGTAGGTACCTATGTATTTCTTTTCATACCCTACTCGTTTCTGTCAGCCGTCATTATATTTCTTCCAGTCTTAGCTCGATCCGCTCTTCTTGCATTTTTCGTATAACTGCAAGTTTCATATTGAAAAATTCCGGAAGACGGCACAATGAATTAATGTTAATTATGTACACATATCTACCGAACCTGATTTTTATCCGTCTGTTCGTATTTAATTTCATTTTGCCATGGCAGCTGTTTTGAGCGTAGAATATGTACGAAACACCGGCTGAGCGAACGAACATGAACGATAAAAATCAAAGTTTACCAAACACTCGAAAAAATAATAATGCAAATTTTACGAAACCAACCACCCCACTACTGTTGGTATGCACACTAGCTGAAGCCCATTTTATTTACATGATTACCGTTTAGCTCAAGTCTCCCGCATCATGGTTGTTGCAATGACAGTTATATAACGTTTTCCAGTCTTCTAACAACGTCAGCTGCTGTGCAAAGCAAACATGGCGGATATGGAAATTTTTGCCCTTCGCTTTACCGTTTATTGCCGACCGAATAGGTGTATAGAATGCAAAATCGAAGGTTGACAGTTTCAAGTATCCCCTTACACGGTGCGGTTCACGATCCGGGAAGACCCGTGAGAAGTGTGCTACTGGGGTGATCTCACAGCCACACTATTTGTAAAATTCTGCTTCGGTACGGGAGAGCTACTAACTGATCTTACTCCATTTTGCGTTTCTTTGCAGTTTCCCGGCTAATGGGAGGTTCGGCGGGTGGCTCGATGGGACATGCGATGTCCAACATGGGTAGTCTAGCGGCGTGTAGCGTAACGGACACAAAACCAATGCAGTTTCCTCTGGCACAGCGGCGGAAACGACGGGTGCTTTTCACACAGGCACAGGTTAGTATGATAAAATGTTACACACTTAAAATGTATTACAAATGTTAGTACTTTTCTTTATCGAAATTCCAACAATCGAATGTTCAGTTGAAAATTATTTGCATTACCACACAGTAGAAAATTACGAAATTTACAAATGAAACAAATACATATATGACACAATTCAGGAGAACGTAAATTTACTAAATTTCACTAGAATAGTTTAAATATGTTTCAAACATACCCCAATTTTCCAAGTAGCTGAGCTAGCTTAAATATTTCAGCAGTTGAAAATATGTCAGAATGCATTAAATATGGGTTATATAAGACCCTGTCAGCGTGGAGCGATATCAAGTTTCATTATATCATTGCATTGCATTGCTTTTGCATTGCTTCTAGATAAATAAATGTCAATTGTATTGGTCAGGCGCGTACCCAGAAAAAAATTTCGGGGGGTGTTTCAGAACATGTTGATCAATTTCCATACAAATGGAACTTTTTACATAATTATTTGAAATTTTTTTATTGTGGAGTCGTTTGTTGAAAATTATTCATTTTATTTTTTACTTATTTGAAAAAAAGAGTTTACATAATATCATACTTTTTTGAGTTTCGGAGGGGGTTTGAACCCCTAAAACACCCCCCTGTATACGCGCCTGGTATTGGTGCTGCTATTTTCGCGCGCACGGTTTTGACATTTCTTTCACGTACTTGTGTGTGCAAAATTCAATGTGGACTCGCTTGAGGGCGCCATGCTCGCAAAAAAGAATGTTGCAAATGAATTGTTCGTGAAATGTGTGAGCTCTTGTTAATATGATGTCTGTAGAAATGAATTATTTTTGATGTTCAAATATTTACACGATTTTGTCTAGTTGTGCAGTTTACAATCCAAGAATAGCAAAATCAGCAGGATCACAAACCATTCCAGTAAAAATAAGCGTCATATACGTCATAGAAATTCGTGATAAGTGAAGCTGTTACAGTTACCGATCATTTCAGTAAGAGTAAATATATCGTATATCCTGTAGTACAAATCACGGACAATATAGTGATTCTCATAACCAGATAACTATGAGAACTGTATAGATAACTGAATTACAGAGTGCTATAAAAACAGATAGTTTACATCACAAATCGCGGAGCTTTTCCAATAATTTAATTTTTTAATTTTCCACTTTTGAGTAGCTTACTAATGTCGTTTTCGCTTGATGGCTAACCTAACCCAGTTTCCACTCTACTCGATCAGATTTACATAATAAAATCATAGCACAAGTATATAAACAGTTGATATGTATAACAATTTGTGTTATTTTGAGATATTTAACGAATGAAAAAAGTTGAACGTTAAAACTTATGATAACAATATAATAACAAAATCAGTTATGATGTTTTATTTTCATTTGAAAGACTCATGGTGAAGTTCATTAATTAAAAAAATTAATTCTTCCGTTGCTTTATATCGAAATATAATGATCAGAATTTCAAAAAACTAAAAGAAGAAATCAGATCACTAAATACTTTATTCATTTAATAAAAAAAAAATCATTCAACAATTTTGGATTCAAACGATCCTAAAAGTTAGCTGTGATATAGTTTTTCTGTGTTAAATTTGCTATCTATTTTTTACAACTATTGTTATAAATTTCGGCTTTTGGACTTCTGTAGTTATATCAAATTCAATAATAATTGTGATACAAACGTTCCAAAATCTGTTACGATTTTGTTCCCGCTAGAGTCTTTTTTTATGATTTTTGTTATTTTAACAGATTACCAGCCAAAAATATTTCAAAATATGTTACAAAATATTTCTGAAATAAATTACTCCAGTTGTTATAATTTTGTTATTACCATCTGATCGGGTAACTGTCAAACTGTTTGTTTGAAGCCAGTTTTGAACCTAGGTTCAACGTTGTTAAACTGAAAATCGAGTCAGTTTCGAACCTGGTTTTTATATCAGGTTTGATGAGAAGTGTTTGTTTGATGAAACTACCCTGGGTCAGTTTCAGTTTTCTCAAGCGAAAACGACATAAGAGTATTGCGCATTTTTCACATAAATTTAGTTTTGAAATTTCTTCGCAATATCGAATCGAAGGTACTGAATTCGATTATGATGAACGAAGTTAAGAAAATGATAAAAAAGCAAAGACTTATGCAATGACTAGTTTGATAGCCCTAACGAAAACGAAAAATATAACCACATGAAATATGTCCAAGCATTTATGTCTGTTTCGATTAATGCTAAAAAAATTCAGTGAAAATTACCAAAATTTATGGTGTTATTCATTATTCTCATGATGTATTTGAGGCATCATATTTTCAATCCCATATCAAGTTTGTAAATCCCACATTTGAGCATTGTAATTTAGCCAAAAACAAAAACATTTTTTCCACGATTAGTTTCTCAATACACCATACAGACTAGAATGCTTATTTCAATTTCAGAGTGAGTATTTTCTTTTCCTCTACGAGCTTCTGAAACTGGTCGTCTGGCTATTAAGCCTCATTGGCGATGGCCATGCCGGGACACGATCCCGGTTCGAATAACCTTCTTTGCTGTCTCTCGGTTTATTTGTAAATACTTTTATGCATGTTTCATGTTCGTTCTGCAAACACTGGTGGTGGTTCAATATTTGTACTACATTTTTGTCCTCGAGCTAACTGGCACCACAGCGACAAACGGCATCGAACAACTGGATAAGACTGCCGAGTATATTGATTCGAGGTTTTAGGGAAAAACAAAGCAAATCTTGGCACGGAATGACAACAAATCTATGAAAACGGTCAGTAGCACACGGTAGCACGGCTTTACGTAAACTTTGGTGATTATTTTGAACCTTCTGTGCTGGAATACCGACCAGTATAAATACATACATTCGTCCGTAAAAGCGTGCTCGCACTTTGCGATTCTCTTCACTGAAGGGTACATATTTATTCATTGAATTTATTGGCTCAACGATCCATCGAAGATTGATCCGATCATCATTGAGACATCACAACTAATATGTTATTTTTTTTTTTCAGAAATTCAAGTTATACTATTTGATATTACAAACAACACCGATATCCGGTATGGCAATATTTGTAATTAGTTAAGTTCAGTAAGATAATTTTCGAGAATATACATTAGATTTACTAAGATTTACTAAGAGTCAGGGGCGGAATCTATGGGGGGGAGGCAAAGCACTTTTTGTTCCTCTAAAAGATTTATTGGAGTGGCCATACCCTCTCAATATTTTGGCAACTGGAATAAATATTTGAAAATTTTCTAGAAATATATTATGATATAACACACTTTTTCAGTCATCTCTTTAATTCGTCTACCTAATAGGTCATATTTCTTAACTAAGTTACTAAAAATTTTAAACTAATTTACTACAATGTGAATGTTCTATACTTTACCACTTTCGAATGTTGGTTATTACTGGAATAATACGGAAAATGTTTGTGATCGTGTCACAACATTCGAAAGAGAAACTAAACTTGCTTGCTTGGTTACTTTTTATTTGCTCTAACCTCTCAGTTTCTATTACAAACATGTTTTATATATTGCAAAATTTAATTATATGTAGTCATAATTTCATTTTTTCTAATTTCATTTTTCTAAGAATGCAGTACACTAAGGTTTTTTTTATGCTGTCTTTTCTATGCGGTTTTTTCATGCGATTTTTTTATGCGTTTTTTTTTAATCGTTTGGGAATTCGTGATATGACTACAGAGCACTACTTATTGAGAAAAAAAAAGTTTTTTACTATTTCTAAACGTTTATAAATAATGTTAATCTTTACCTACTTAATAGTTTGTTTTTATTTATTTGTGCTACAAAATAGGTTCCTTGGTAGCTTGTAGCTTGGTAGCTTGTAGCAACCAGAAAAGTGTTGCTGGAAATAGTATTTTCAATAATTAACAAGGGGTCGCTATATTTGTGGTAACTGGTGGTAAATCGCTCACGAACACTTATTATTCCGATTTTTTGGAGTGTCTGGTCGTG
Source organism: Malaya genurostris (assembly GCF_030247185.1). Classification (NCBI taxonomy): domain Eukaryota; kingdom Metazoa; phylum Arthropoda; class Insecta; order Diptera; family Culicidae; genus Malaya; species Malaya genurostris. The sequence continues at coordinate 73,089,497 of NC_080570.1, read as the reverse complement.
TCGTCGTTCAAACCCTCTAAACAGTGTATTTATTCCGTTGTATTTGTGTGCACAAAATGCGAGTATTTTTTAAAGACAAATATAGGCTTAGCAGATGTATATTACTTATTTTCGTATTTTTCGCTCTCAACAAAACACTAACTTAAACGTTCTCGTGGATTACATTTATACCCCAGGTCAACTTCAAACGGTAATAGATCAGCAGTTTGAGTGAAATTAAAAAAATGCATCAGTATAAACGAAAGTCTACTGAACGAAAGATTTACTGAGGATTTTGTTTTAACAGGTCAAAGCTACAGTAATAGTGAAATGATTACTAATGCTCGGTTTGTCAGCGGATGTGGATGCGAATATACTAACACGATATATAAAAATAAACTATAGTATATTTGCAATACGTAAAATATTTACGTACAATGGATGCTATCGCGAAAAATGTACTATTATGTAAATTACCTTAATAAATAAACAATATTAAGGCAATATAACAAAAAAAAATACGGCGAAAGATTTAGAATACTTCTTATACAGAGACGCGAAATTCGGAACGAATGCCCTTATTTTGATTTTTGTGCCAATGCATTAAATAGAGCTACTTAATCTCACTCTAAAAAACAGTTTGAACATCTGAACCAAATGGTGAAGCTGCGATGAAACGCAATTCTTATTCCGTATGAATTCAATGATCAGCATTTCGTTCATACGGGATTTCATTCAGAATACTGTTTTGGCCCGACAGTCTGACTATTTCGTGAAACGGATTTGTGTCTGTCCTAAACAGCGATTATCTGAAACGGCCGTACGTGGATTGTAGATCAAATTCAATGTTTGTCGACGAGTCGTAAGAAGGATGATTCCAAAACCATCCATTTGTCATCATTTCGGCAGCCTCATTTCTTCACGCGCTACAGCCATCTAAAGTGACATCCACTTAAAATTAAAATGAAGTAAATATTTGAACTAAAAACACAACGACCGTCGCCAGGTCTTTGTTTTTGTATACACAGAAGTCAAGATACTGATGTTGTTGAAAGGTGGTTGATTAATCGAAGTTGTGAGACGACATCAGTTAGATGCATCATCTTCAAAACCTACGGACTAAGCAAACTTAAACCGATGACCTTGAGTACAATTTAAAATCCTAGCAGGTATGTTTGCTCTTTCTCGAATCGTTCGTTTGCTCGTTCATGTCTTGCGATGATCATCATCGTTCTAAAACTCGACAGTAGTTCATCAAAATTCAATTAGTTTCAATCCCCATGATACATAATAATTACTTGACATTTTAGATTGTTTCATTATGGAATTAAATTTCATAGGTCACCTCCCTCTGCAAGCAGTTCATCATATCGCTCGTCATAATGTTTGGTCAAATTAAATCCTCGTAAATCTTCTCTCATCTCATGGAGGGTTCACTCACTCAATGATGGAAATTTTCGTTTCCCGGGACAACTCCCGTCGGGTGCAGTCGTCTCGAAAGCACTGCCACCACACAGCCCTGTCCGTGTTCCATTATTTATGATGATGACGACGGCGGAGATGACGATGATTTATTTGCACAGCATCCATCCGGGACGATTTAGCTTCTCTACTTCGGATGCACCTAACCGTTCGCTACTGTGTAGAACGACGACTGTGGATAATATTCACCACCGTATCCATGCACCGCTGGTGTACGCGAAACCAAGAACTTGTTGGAAAATGGATTATTGTTATTATTATTATTATTTTTACATGAAGTATAAATAAAATAACATTACATACACGCACAGCGCCGTCTACAGTAGCTGAGAGGGTTCTCTCTAGCCGGAAAATGGCTACTTGGTTCGATCCCGGGAGAATCCTTTTGCCTGTGCACAACCGAAGGCAAGAGTGATTGCTAGAGGGACGAAGAAACATTTATATAAACAAAAAGTTGGTCCGAAAAAAATATACTCGCTTGGAATATCTATTTACAAAGCACTTGAGATGGAATACCAAGTTTCATCAACGAACTAATATAGCAAGAAAGGAGCCAGAAACGTTACTACCCCATAGGAAAGGCAGACATTGGTATTGGTTGTGATATAGCAGGTTCCTGTTGACACACAAATACCACAACGAGTGACAATACACGGGACGAACGGAATGAAATAAGTTTATTCTACTTGTAAAGACTGCTCCATTATTGGTATGATACAGCTCTTGATCGTGATGCCACGTTCCACCCGAGTCGTATTGTACAGTATCTCGCTTGCTGGTTGAAATCCGATCGAAATTTAATTTAAATTTTATTAACGTTCGATTTTCCGCATTCTCTCTATTTCAGGTTTACGAGTTGGAGCGAAGATTCAAGCAACAAAAGTACCTGTCGGCACCCGAACGGGAACATTTAGCCAGTTTAATACATCTCACACCCACCCAGGTAAGTTTGTGGTTTAATTAACAGAAGCTTTCATGTGTTATGCTTCAATTCGACGAATAACGCGCAATGCTCGGGTGCATCGAATATATTCCACTATCCGATGCCAAATTATGATCACAACTGCGATGTAAAATTGAGGCATAGATAAGTGACACTTGTGGGCCTAACTTTAGGGTTTCTTCATACCCGTCTTGGGATCATTGTGGTTTCACAATTCAAAACATTTCAGAATATATTTTCCACAAGTATTTCTCAGATAATGTATGAGCCATTTAATATCTGGACCATGCCAATCAAATAACAATGTTGAATACGCAAAATGAAGGTCGCTTTTGGACTTTTAAGGAAAAATAGCGAAAAAAAGTTTACGTTTCGTCTTAGACTCATCAGTGCGTAGCAGTTTATGTTGAACTTCCGATTAGGTTTTGATGAAATCTCGAACTTTTGTTCGTATACCACGCATCATATTTCGGACACTATGGTCACTTTGTTCCACCGTTTCATCGTCGCTGTCGCATACCGAGTCATCTTTCTACTCTTCTTAACTTTCTGTTTGACTATTTGCTAATATTACTTATTTGGAAAGGACTCAGGGTTGTTGTGTGAATTCATTGTATTTTTCGTAGAATTTCACTCCATTGCCTCGATTGCACTGTAGCAATTCATTACTGCAGTGACTGGCCAAAATTTAAAATGTCGTCGTGAGCATACACTTTTCAGGCGCTTCTGCTTGTACATTTACGAATCCGTAGTATTGTTTCTTACGAGAATCTGTTTCTTTTGTTTGTAGATGCAAATAGTTTGTCAGATCATAAGATTTGTAGTGAATTTATCGACATTTGATCTTCCTAGGGACGACGTCCACAAGAAAACATCCTTTTACGTATCAGGTTTCCCAAGTAGCATACGTTATTACACTTCAATGACAGTAACTTATATGACACAAATTCATGGAACAACTAGAAGACTTTGCAACGTGCATTATAACTGCTATGTAACCTGAAAAGCGTAAGAGGCGGAGCTTGTGCGACTAACCACGGGTTGCCAAACAACTTCTCAGTAACGAAGATTTGATTTGATTCAGCGCGCACATCAGTCACAATGCAACAGAAAATATAAGCTTTGTCAAGTTACAATTTGTTGATGTTTTTTTCCATTCAACATTTACAACCACAAATTAGCATCCGATAATCAGAGTTAAAATATAGAATTCAATCTTATTTAAATTCACTATATCTACTCAAAATCTAAGTGCTATTCGATATTTCTGGTGAAGTTGAACATTGTACTTTTTGAAAACGTGCGCGCCTTCGATATTTTGGGTTTCAGAACATCGACATACAAAATGATATTCATATTTTTATTCCCGTCATATGAAGTTTACAACTAAAAAGTCAAAATATGTTGAGATAGAAATTTTTTTTGAATAATATTAGTTTTCCATATACCAATATTAAAACAGTTGACTAATCGCAATAATTAAAAATTGCAGTTATTTAAAATTTAATTAATGTTTCATTCCCTGGTCATAATGGTAGCCATTGGCATAAGTTTTTCCATGCATACACTGCCGTGACAAGGTGTAGAAATATTTTCTTTGGTAGAGAGAGTGTACTTCCCAAAACGAAACAAGTTTGCTTCGCACATGTACCGTCAGAAAATTTGCGAATAAGCGCAGATTTGACTATAACCAATATTTTTAAACTGAAGGAATTTTCTAGTTGTTCTACTTATTGATTTAATATTATTGTCCGGGATAATGTACGGAAGCTTTCAACCGACACTGTAATTGTATTTCTTTGTTGCATCACAACGAAAACGGAAACCGATATGAAATCATTACTTAACTTTGTCTTGTAGTGTGTCACTTTTTTATTGTCACATTTTGTTACGGTGACCAGTTGGCGACTCAAAACAATCAATGTGAGTACGTCGTGAGAGTTAGAATACCGAAAAGTTACGTTGGATCTTATTGTAACTTAGTATGATGAGATGACAATTCGTAACATTGTTTTGACTCCATTGTCACCATCATAATACGACTTGTTTCGCCGTGTTTGTCATGCGACCATTATGCAGCATCTGTTTTATTTTAATTTTTATGAACAAGTTACTGGTGCTACTGGGGTTGGTTGCGTACTGGCCCGAAATGAGCGAAATCCTTCCTACAGACGAATCCAGGGCCGGTGAAACAGGTGGGTACGGTGGGTAGCACTACCCACTCGAAAACTCCAAAGGTGGGTAATTACCCACTTGAAATTTCGAACAAAAAACAATGGGAATATTAGCATTATTCATAATAATAAGAATATTTTTATTGTAATTCGGAATAATAAATAAAATCAAAATTATAGAATGCTAGTTCTCATGGTAGAGCGAGGATGTGAAGAAATACCGCAGAAAGGTGAGACGTGACCAGGGTCATTTGAGCAGGAAGAAATCTTTTAGTAACTTAACTTTTCCCTTCCAGCAAAGGTGCCGAGCTTAAGCATCTCATCAATGCGAATCACTCGGGTCTCTAAGATACCGGGAAATACCGATAAAGGTCTTTTACTCTTTACATTCCGAAACGGGCAAAAGAAGAATGCAGTAGCAAGTAGAAAGTAACAACTTTTGGTAGCTTTGCCGGAATAGTAAATAGTAGAAGGCCTTCATCGGAATTTTCCGGCAGATGTTTAAGGTCAACTCCTCTTGTAAAAAGTGAAAGTTAAATTACTAAAAGATTATCTTCACATGAAGAAAATCACTCAGAATCTTTTGACGTAGGACTACGTTTTTTTTATTCAATAATATAATATAATTTTTAGGCACACTGCTTAAGCTCTAAGATGCCAAGGGTATTTTCTAATCTTAATCAACGACTAACTTAAAACTAGAATAGTATCATTAGGTAATGTCGTATCGGGGTCGCGGATTCTCGAAAATTCAACTTTCTGGTGGCGATCAGAAGTGGCCGGTGAATTGAATATAGCATGAGAGTCTTCCAGATGGCGTTGGTAAATATCTATGTTGGCCGCATTATTCAGTCCGTGTGGGTCCGCGGAAAAAATCATCAGGCTACAAAGACTCGGCGAGTGGCCCGCAGCCTGGTGATCGACTGGAGCGGTTCTCCGTTGTCGGTGATAGTGATGTTACTGAAGAGAATGACAGAGAAGTAAATATTATGGAAAACGAGGTAAAAAGGGGATGTGGGAACAGCATGTTTAAATACGACAGAGATCTATTTAGTTTCCATCTAGATGGTGAAGAGACGGGGGCGAAAAAGTTAGTGACAAAAACAAAGATCTTGACAGTTCCAATAAAGATGGTATGCAGGAACGGGGATCGAGAGATTAGGGCGGATGACTACGTTTTTGCTTTCTATACCGGTGTGCAAATTCAAAATACTGAGAACCGTACAAACAGTGCTCAGGTTTTGAACATCTATATGTCAATCATTTTTAATTAATTTTCCATATGATAATTGGTGATCGAAACTTCAGTTAGTAACGAAAATCTTTGTCATGGTTTCTTCTAACAAATACATACAAGTTCACGGTTTCCATTAAATTTCTGCATTTCAATGAGTATGTTCGCTTTTAAGAAAATCACTCATACAAACCAAGATTCTGTATCGAATAAACTTGAACTCTGTGTGGTTCAGAAAAGAAGTAAAAGTTGCTAACACATCGTTCAAACAGTCCAGGAACTAACCAGAAAAACATAATTTCGTGTGCAGGCATATTTTTTATTCATCAACATTATCATCTTCAAATGACATACAATCGTTCTAGCACTTTTCATAATTTTTCAATTCCATCCTTATAGAATGATTTGTCACTGGTCTAAACATCGGCTTCCTTTCCGGCGATGACTGTCTTATTCGAGCCAAAAATTTTCCGCAAAGGACAAGCAATCGCTGGGGCTAGGTAATTGTGAACAAGGTGGATGAGGAAACAGATCACAACCCAATTCGTTTAATTTTGTCATTGTTTTCATTGACTTATGGCACAGTTCATTGTCTTGGTTAACGGTGAATCACTTTTGTTGGTACTTTCCTGTTCAAGATAGTCGATGTTAATTATACCTCGAACATCTAAAAAACTTATGCCATGATTGTTCCAGCTACCTGTTACGTTTTCAGATAACTTTCCCAGTCTGAATGCTGGTATGACTCCGGATGAAAATAGTGGATCCATGTTTCGTCCACTGTTCCATGCCAACGCATTCCATTTTATTGCGGCAGACTTTTGTTGATTATGAGCGGCCGTGTTCGAGATCCGTTTGGAGACGATTTTTTTATGCTCAGATTTTCGTACAAGATCGTAACAGAACTTCCAGTTCATGTGCTAACGATCTCAGCATATCTAATCTCACGAACTTTGATTTTGCGTTCATACATCATGATTATCAAAACTTGCTTAATTTTTTCCGGTTAACTGCTTCATTTAGCCACGTTCCAAATCAGAATACCATAAACCTTAATTTTTAATGGATCCTAGTGGGGAAAACACTTCCCAAGCTATAGCTGGGCTGGCGGGTTTTTTTTCCTTCAAAAAGCAATGTTTTAGCAACACACGGAATTCGTTATTTCCTTTTTTCATAAATGAATTAGTAACGTAACTTATATGTCGATAGATTCAGTGTTCGTGGTTAAATGTTCTTTGAATTGAATACAAATATTGGCAGTGATTTTGAAACCAGGTTAAACCGTAAGATGCGAAATTTTGTTTTAAAACTCAATACCGAAAACTCCTCAAACTTCTAATTCACGCGTTTCATGAAAAATTTTATAGAATCAATATTTTATTAAAAAACGACTGCACTTTTTAGGGATACATATCATTTCCATTAGAATAGAGAAATACTTCGAAATAGTGGGTCGATCTCCGCAGTATGAAAAATTACCCACCTGGGTTTAACGTGTTTCACCGGTCCTGGACGAATTATTCTAAATGTGCTCTGGCAGACATTCAATTTCTTGGGTATATCATAATTTGACAGCCCTGGATTCGCTCTAATCATTCTCAACATCTTCAAATACAGCCTCTGATTCATAGTTCCACTCCGATTCTTGCGATGCTCCTACAATCTGACAATTCTCGGTTGATTTTTCAAATGGCCGTATGAGCAAGTGACAATTTCTCTTTGTTCATTTTCTCTTTCGATTTTTGTGACGTGATTGTAAAGTTTGTCTAGGATTTTACAATTCTGTTTGAAAGGTTTCGGGTACCATTTCATACAAAGAGTTGAGTGATAAATATGAAAACCGTGTGGTAAATAAAAGAAGAGAATGTAAACAAAGAAAAACTGTCACTTGCTCATACAACCTTCTAAAAAATCAACCGAGAATTATGTTAGAAACGCAACAATTAAATGAACAGTGTGTTCAGATATTAAATGACTAGAGCTTTACTTATTCAAAGGTATGTTATTTTTTAGAAATTGCATTTGAAACCTAGGGATTCATGCGTTTCGGTTAAAACGTAACAGAAAATAAAAACAAATTCGCCACTACTACTTGACTAAAACAGTTGGAAGTCTTATCCAAAAAGATCTATCGTAAATCTATATTCATATACAACTGTTAAGAACCAGTTCCACGTAATAGTTCTCTATTCATATTGTGATTTTATTTCGTTCCAAAACTCAAACGATATCAATCTAGAACGACTCACTTAAAGAGTGATTTCCATTATTCAACAACAAAATCATATTGTTTTTGTTCAAAACTTCCAGTTCTAATAAAATTTGTATGGTATCTAGATACGGATAGCTTACTATCCTGACAAACCATTGTTACATGGATTCATATTCATAAATTCAAGATTCCATCTAATACGAATTATTTAGTATCTTAAGCAATTTCAAATTTCTATTTGAAGAGCGGGATATGAAAAGTCGGCAGCAGAAGTAAAGGAACAATATTTTTTGCCATTCCTTGCTTCCATTTCAACCCATCGCATAACGCTGTACAGGGGTATTTCTATTCGATTGGAATCGTTTATTCACATATCTGCACAACGTAGTTCGCCCCAAATCACCCTTCATTCAAAATCAACCCAGCGTAAACCGTTTTCCAATTTAAAATATCCACTCTCGTAAACGCAAACGGAACTTGGTTCGATCGAGCTGTTCCGAAAAATTTGACCTTTCTCGTCTCGTCGTCGACACCATCTCCCACCAGACCAGACACGGATCGGTATCTTAACAATTTGACACGGACACGGCTGACGGCCGAACAGAAGCGTATGTTATTTTTCTAAAAACGACAATATAAGGACGCGTGTGTTTTCCATTCAGCCTGACAAAGTAGTTGTGTGTCGAAGGGAAGAATGGTGGGCATGAGCCTGACAGTTATCCCTCTATTGTTGGAAATAATAACGCGTGCAATATTTAAACGTACGTAAACAAAACCACGCCGAGCTCACATCCGATTCCGGCGGAAAGCGAAAACGACGGCATCGATGTTGCTGGATGCCATTATTTTCCCAGCGGTGACTGGCGTTGACAAGCGAAGCCCATTCTCGTGTTAATCGATTCTAATCGCCCAGTCGACGCGAGGTGGGCGGCTGCGATTGTTTATTTTGTTTTGGCTTTGTGTCACACAGCAGCGTTAGCTTGTGGGAAGAGTCACAAAAACGAGCTCATATGTCACCGTTCAAATGAGCTGTCAAATAAATTAGAGCGGTGCTAATTTGCACTCGGTTGCCGGTCGAACTATTGCCTTAGTAGGGATTTCGATTAGGATAGCAGGGTATGCAGCAAGTGGTAATATCTAAAACGAAATCCATTCAACACAATGCAAGCCTGGTTTGGTAGTTAATGAAACTCTAGCTGCAGAAGCGAATAGATATAGAATTTTAGAATCGAACGAAAGAGTTCCGGAATTTCATGGTAATGGGTGTTTCAAATTTTCAACAGTCATAAAAGATCTTGTTTAAAATTAATCTTAAAACTTTTCTAACTAGTAGCTCGAAGCTCAATTCGATTTATTTTCGAAAATTATGAAAAATTCTGAGGATTGTATTCTTGGCTTTGTCAGTCATTCAGATTTAACCGGATTTGACTCCCAGTACCGAAGTTACACATTTATATTTGAGCTTACAAGTAAATTGACACAACGAATGTCATCGAAAGAGGACTGGATAATTTCGCCGAAAGTCATTTTTTTGCTTTTTATTCCAATAACGGAACTTTTCGGTGAGCCGAACGTCAACATTTTAGTAACAAATTAAGTAAAGATACCCCACCGAAATCACATCCATCTAGGTTCATTCGTTTTGTCCTGTTTACCCAAAGCTAGACTCTTTGACTACGCTTAATCCGAACAAATGGTAGAATACTTTGCTAAACCACCAATTCTAAGATTGGAATACGATTCAGCGGTATTACTTTTTCGATGAAATTACTTCTTCGGATAAATGACCCCTTCGTAGTAGCTTTCGGAGAAATGGCCTTTTCGGCGAAGTGGCGTTCGGAAAAAATATCCATTTGGCGCGGAGGCTTTCGGCAGAACGGTTTTCGGCAAAACCCTGATCCCAATGAAAGTTTTGTCTAACGCTTTTAACAATTTTGGTCAACCTTTCAGTTACTTTTCTTTTAAATTTCATTGCATTGAGTTTCTGGTTATTCAATTTTCAAACCATACCTAATACTCGGTTATATATGATGGTTGCCTTTTGTTACAGTTCATTCAATGGAAATTTACACATTACTTTGGAACTGTACAGCGTTTGATGTATGGAGGTAAATTTACATGTAATAGGACTTAAAAGTACATTCGAACTGTGCTGAATGATAAGCGTAAACACAGATAAAAATATTTACATCTATTTTCATGCACATATTTGGAGCAGGAAATTAAATCTAAAGTTACTTTTCAGATCTTCACTTTTCAATATAGAGATATAGCAAAACTAAGCGTAAATTAAAATATGTTGTATAATTCATTTAAAAATGAAGGTATTCTAATTTATTTTACTTTTTACATCGATGATGGTTTTCATTCAAATTTCAAAATTCAATTGAAGTCTATTTCACAGAATCATGGAATTACATGTTGGGAAAATTTTTCTTTATTTTTTTCTCTGTATGTCTAGGTTAAAAACGTAATTTTACACCAAAAATAAATGTGTCGAATCGCAAATTTTGACGATTAAAACTAATTAAAAGTCAAGTTGGGCACACAGTTTCTTAATTTTAATGGAATGATCATCTTCATCGATTATTATTGAATTTCATCCGCATCTGAGTTACTTTTCGAGGTTACTGCTAGATGAGTGAGACCGTTAATACACAGAAATTATAGAAGTCTTTCCAAAGTTAACTACGCCTAAAAAGGACATCAGTGTGAACATAATTGAAGTTTGCAATAAATTGTATCGTATTCATTTGTCACTTGATTTCTTGATACTTTGGTCCGCCAAAATCTTTTTTTTTCATCAACTAAAAATATCAACTAACTTCAATAGTTTTGAAGAACTATTGAACGTACGCTTTTCACTCAAATGTCGGTTTGAAATATTCAACTGATAGGATGGTCTTGATCCGGATAGATGTGTGTTTCTTTTTGGTCTCTTTTGATCACTACTTCTAATCTTTCCTAATCCAAAAATTGAAGATTGAATTTGATTTCAAAATATGTAAACAAAATTTTCAAAGAAATTTTTTTTTCTAGTGACTAAAAACGCTATTTGTTGATGGCAACAACACTATACATGAACTTTATGATTTATTTTTTAGTACTGAAATTCTTAACTACTTTTTTTATTCAATATTACAATATATTTTTAGGCACATTGCTTAAGCTCTAAGATGCCAAGGTTAACGACTAACTTAAAACTAGAATAGTATCATTAGAATATGTCATCTCAGATTCTCGAAAATCCAGCTTTCAGCTGGCGATCGGCAGTGGTCGATGAATTGAATATGGCACGAGTCTTCCAGATGGCGTTGGTAACAGATCGGCTGAAAAGTTCGTATCGTTTCTATGAGAGGGCGCCACTAGAATTAAATCCATACCATTTTCAGTTAGAACCAACCTTCCAAAGATGCGTGTATAAATTTGACAGCTGTCTGATTATTAGTTTGTAAGATATTGCATTTTGAGTGAAGCTACTTTTGTTATTGTGAAAAAAATGGAAAAAAAGGAATTCCGTGTGTTGATGAAACACTACTTTTTGATGAAAAAAAGTGCCGCCGATACCAAAAAATGGCTTGATGAGTGTTGTCCAGACTCTGCACCGGGCGAAGCAACAATTCGTAAGTGGTTTGTAAATTTCGTACTGGTCATATGAGCACCGATAAACGCAGTGGACGTCCAAAAGAGGCTGTTACAGATGAAAACGTGAAAAAAATCCACAAAATGATTTTAAATGACCGTAAAGTGAAGTTGATCGAGATATCTGACACCCTAAAGATATCAAAGGAACGTGTTGGACATATTATTCATGAATATTTGGATATGAGAAAGCTTTGTGCAAAATGGGTGCCGCGTGAGCTCACAATCGATCAAAAACAAGAACGAATTGATGATTCTGAGCAGTGTTTGGAGCTGTTATATCGAAATAAAACCGATTTTTTCGTCGATATATAACAATGGACGAAACATGGCTCCATCACTTCACTCCGGAGTCCAATCGACAGTCAGCTGAGTGGACTGCACGCGATGAACCGAACCCAAAGCGTGGAAAGACTCAACAATCGGCCGGTAAGGTTATCGCGTCTGTATTTTGGGATTTGCATGGTATAATTTTCATCGACTATCTTGAAAAGGGAAAAACCATCAACAGTGACTATTATATAGCGTTATTAGAGCGTTTGAAGGACGAAATTTCAAAACAACGGCCTCATTTGAAGAAGAAAAAAGTTTTGTTTCATCAAGACAATGCACCGTGTCAGAAGTCGATGAAAACCATGCTGAAATTGAACGAATTGGGCTTCGAATTGCTCCCTCATCCACCGTATTCTCCAGATTTGGCCCCCAGTGACTTTTTCCTGTTCTCAGACCTCAAGAGAATGCTCGCTGGTAAAAAATTTAGAAGCAATGAAGAGGTAATCGCTGAAACTGAGGCCTATTTTGAGGCAAAGGACAAATCGTACTACAAAAATGGTATCGAAAAGTTGGAAGATCGCTATAATCGCTGTATCGCCTCTGATGGCAATTATGTTGAATAATAAAAACGAATTTTGGCAAAAAAATGTGTGTTTCTATTAAACGATACGAACTTTTCAGCCGAACTGTTAAATATCTATGCTGGCCGCATCCTTCGGTCCGTGTGGGTCCGCGGGAAACACCCCCAGGCTACGAAAGCCCGGCGAGTGGCCCGCATGCTGGGTTCTCGACTGGAGCGGTCTTCCGTGGGCGGTGATGGTGATGTTACGCAAGAGAATGAAAAAGAAAGTAAATATTGTGGAAACGTGGTAAAAAGTAGATGTGGGAACAAAATGTCTGACAACGACAGAAATTCTTAACTATTGACTCAATTACAATTAGTTATGATGAAAGCAGTAAAAGAACAATGTTGAAACTTTTGAAGAAAACGGTTCATTGAAAGGATTAAAATTGAAATTTTGATTGTTCTACTTGCAAAAATAAACATGTTTACATTGTTCCAATGAAATGCATCGGCTCAATGGTCACATGCATATATGCCTAATAAATTTACTTCTTTGAAAGTGGTTTTACAAATTATAGAAATATCATGTACATAAAAGGTGTCGTAAAAAACGTGAATTTCCTTTCCATGCATGTAAAAATGTTTCATATCACCAACTTCACAGCTAATTTAGCTGAAATTACAATCGAAACACATAAAATTTATTTCTAATTGTAATAAATGTAATATTCCCAATATTTCATATACCCCAAAATTAATGGCATGCTTGAATTTATGTCAAGTGTGTCATTTTTTCTAAGACTGCACAACATCAAACTAAGGGCATGTTCAGGAGTGTTCTAGTTCTAGATACATAGTACATTTTAGTTTGAAAATTTAAATCTAGAAATTATAACAAAATAAACTGGCAGTCCCAGCAGCGTTTTATCTGTGTTTGAAATAAAGAAAAAATAGAACGGCAGCGTATACCAGTTTTAAATTTGACAGCAGAACTGTTCGAATAAATGAAACTAAAACGGCTTGCTGGGACTACTTGCAGCTGCTGAATTTGTTCTAAAACATTTTCCAAATATGATATTAACATATTAATCCTAATAGATTATAGAAGTATTTATCATTAGGAATACCAGACGCATGTATTCGTCTGGACGCATGGAACATCACCCAGCTATTTTAGCCTCATTGCTATCTCGGTCTAAGTGCACAAAACAATCGTGACTTCCCGTCGAGTTTCAAAATCCGGCTCAACAACACTCTCGGTCTAGTCAAATATTACTTTACTTTGAGATTTAGTGAAATCAACCAGAAGTTGGACCCAATTTTTTTCCATCCTGCAAGCAGCTTCTTGCAATTATAGCAACCGTGAACACAATGGATTGCACCGCTGTGTCTCGAGGATGCTTGTTTTTCTTTTCACCCTCGATTTTTTTATTTCGCCTCCTGCACTTCACGGCCTACTGCTTCTGGTACAGCCGCACATGTATGCGAAAGACTCGGTGTAGCAACAAAATACAGGATATTAATCAGATTACAGAACAAAGTATTGTTAGTGGGATACGGGTGAGTTGTGATCGGGTAAAAAAAACTCAAGTATCCTACCGAGTATCTATTCATTCCTCGTTGGAGAAAGGAATCGTTAATAATTTTTAAACAAACATTTAAACTTATTAGAAGAAAAAAAGCTGCTGGAAATTGCGATCTGGTAGAAGGATTATAGCACCTTTTGCTATGAAATATGCGAACTCTTTTTGACAGTATTAAGCAGTTGTCATAACTGAAACAGCTTTGATTTTTTTTTTCAGAAATTGCAAATAACTCTTGGGATACATTCAACCCAACCAGATGAGCTCATCTGTGAAAATTTTGTAGACAGTAGCATTCGATAACTACTTCAGTTGAGAAATTCAATTGTAATCTCACACATCACCTATTTATTGATTTAAAACAAAATATATCAAGATCGAAGGCACGAATACTGAGTTCATGATTATTTCACGTGAATACTTAATTGAACCAACGGTTGGTACGACAAGGTGATGTTTAATCTAACATTGGAAAAAGAGAGTTAACACGAATGGTTTTTTAGTCTTCATTGAATTCTGTGGTACACGGTCACGTCACTGCACTGTGACTAAGTAAAACACAGATTCGTATTTCACCTACTTCTTACAGTCTTCATCAGTATATGAGTTTGGGAGTCTGCAAATGGCGCACAAGGAGGGGGTCAAAAACGTCGGAATGGAACTCGCACCGATTTCTCTTGGCCTATTTCATGAACTTATGTTCAAATGAAAGGTGTTAATACTCCGTATTACATTTGATTTCATAGAGATCCAACTTCTGTGTCCAAAATACAGGGTTTTGAGTGTTGAAAGAAGTAACGATACAATAAAAACAGCAAAATCTTCTTCACTTCGTTCAAAACTGGTTCAATTTCAACATGTTTTTAGTTAGTTTGTATACTAATTTGGCTTTACCGGTTTGTTTTTTGGTTCTGAAAGTAGTGGTCAAAAATTCCATTTCTTAACGTTTACTGTCATGCACTTTCTGTCACACATATCTAAGACCTTCTAAATGAACATTTATAGAGCACAACAACCCACAAAACTTGTGATGATAGATTTTGATAGGTGGTCCAAGATACTCCTTTACTTTACGTAGAGCCATCATGAGCTAGTTTTAAATTTGATCAGTATCTCACGGGGAAAACAGATTGAAAATAAGACATGCGAATGTAACTATATAGTGAAAACCGCGAAAGCGTTACCGCAGAGACGAGACTTGAACCCGTAGCTAGCTCCTAACCAGAAAAATGATTTTGTCAGTTCAACTACCCTAGTTATACAAACACATGATGAGACAGCCTAACAGTCGTACATTTCTCTTTTGATGTGGTCCTCCAAAAGATTACTATGACAATCCCAGAAAACCGACATCATGATCTTTCCGACCCATTGAGCCTCCTTTGTGGCACTTGTGCCGCTTGGAAGAAATCGTGCTAACTTCAGTCCATTACCAGGTAATCATTCTGCTCTGACGTATAATAATGGGTCCAACCAAACATGTATTCACAGTGCGCTTGCGTTCGTATTTTTGTCAAAAATAAGTATGTGATTCTCTGCTGAATTTTCGATTGTACACCGCACAAAATCCCGTGGATTTCTGCTTGGAATACAGTACAGTATTCACCCAGTAAATGAGACCGCTCTAGTCTCATTTTATGATAGCAGACAAGACCACCAGCATGAACACCAGGTTGCGTTTCGAGTATATCTGAGCATGCGGTAGCAAATACAGATCGCTCGAAGAGATATGATCACAACCTTCATGCCTAAATATGGGGAAATATTATTCGTTGCAGCTTTTGGATCGCCTAATTATTATGTGCTTTAAAAATGTCCAAACACGATTGATCAATTTTTATGCGCGCCTCGACAATGGTAACAAAACTATAGATCAAATTTGTTTTTAAGGTTAATGGCGCATTGGAGCATTGGAAGTATACATTAGTTCGGTCCGTTTTCAAAAGATGGCTCTGGCTGTTAGGAATATTAAACAGTAACAGTTGATGTCGATAGTTTCAAGAGGTTAGACATCTGTCATTAATATTCAGTCCGTATTGCTTCGAGTTTTGTTTCTGATAAAAACCTTGTTTTTCACTGTGTTAATTATGAGCGATTTTTTGTTAACTAAGAAACATTTGCGGGAAGTTTAGTTTTAGTTTTCTGTTTTAATTGGAAGAAAAAAGCAGCTGAAGCGCATCAAGTGCATGTGGATGTTTATGGTGATAATTCTCCAACTGATAAATAATATAGGGAATGGTTTCGACGTTTCAAGAATGGAGATTTCAGCATTGAAGACAGACCTCGCTCTGGACAACCAAAATGTTCGAAACGCAAGAGGAGCTTGCAGAATCACCGAAAGTGACTCAACAAGCCGAAATTCAAAAGCAAGGTAGTTGAATGCCTTATGAACTGAAACCGAGAGACATTGAAAGGCGATCTTTCACTTGTGAGCAGCTGATTCAAAGGTAACTAAGAAATGGTTTTTACATCGAATTGTTACTGGGGATGAAAAATGGATGTTCTATAATAAAAATACTACACTATTCCCGCTCAATTGTTGCCATCGGCCAAAGCCGAATATTCATGGTTCGAAGGTCATGTTGTGCATCTGGTGGTTAAAGGTTGTTGTGAGCCACGAGCTGGCACAACAAGGCGAAACTATAACGGCCGATCTGTATAACCCGCAATTGATGCGTTTGAGCCGTGCATTACGAGGAGAATGGCCGGAATTCTCCTGCATGACAACACTCGACCTCATTTCGTAAAAGTCGTGAAAAAATAGTTAGAAACGCTAAAGTGGGACATTTTGCCGAACCCGCCGTATTCTCTTGACATCCCTCCTTCTAATTATTGGTTGTTTCGACGGATTCTTCGATAGTTATATTTAGTTTATATATTTACTGAAGGAAAAGTTAAACGACAAAGAGCGAAAGCCGAAGTTTGCAAACCGAAAAATTTAAATTTCTCTGCAATAATCGTCGGATAATGATTAGTGCACCAACTGATGAATTACCTCACCTTAGATGCACTACTATCCAAACAATTGTCATGGAAAAACTTGGATTGACGGTTAGCTTCAGTGCATAGGGGGTAGAAAGTGCAAGTGCAGCGGAACGAAAAATTGAGGTGCGTCGGTGATTGTGTTAAAAAGTTAAATTGATATGTAGAAAACTAAATGTGCCAGTAAAACATATTTCATACCATTAAATAAGTATGATTTTGTATGACAAAACGACTCTTACTTTTAGAATATGCTATGACCATGATGTTCTGAACAGAGCTAACAAAAGTCATTTTCATTGACTAAAAAATAGAGGAAAACGACAAGAAATTACTGTCACTCTCAGCTTCGCTTGCAAGCTATGAGAACGAAATCCATGTCCAGTCAATGACATAAGCGGGACAGTAGTTTCAAAATTGTGTTTTTTCTTTCATTTGCCATTTCAGTCATTTGCAGTTTTCAGTGAAAATCCCATAGTATGCAGTGTCGATATTCAACCGAAGCTGTGAGAATTGAAGATGACAGAAAAAGGTTTCACAATAACTTTTACCTGTTTTTGCTCAAATTTGTAGTAGTTTTGGTTTCCAGAGAAGTTCTGGGATGTAATTACTTCGATTTGCCATATTTTAGTCACTTTTTATAGCCAAGCGTCACAGATTTTCAATACGTCGATGAAAGAATGAAAATTGAAATTCTGCTGATGCTCCCTGAAGACGTTAGTTTGGTTTCGTCTTGTCATAGAGAAAAAAGTGACGTGGCAATTATACTCTCTCATTTTTTCGATGAGAAACGAAAATGCTTCATCTCTCTTCGTTTGTCTGGTGGCGGTCATTTACGAATGAGACAGTAAAACATTGAAAATGAAACTGTTGGAATGGTTTCTTTCATTGAGAATGCGTGACAATTTGAAGCTCTGGTTCTGAATATAATTTCTCTTACATACTCTCTATTTCATTTCAGTACTGTTTGTTTTTGTTATTAAATAAACGCAATGAATATACTTTATACAATTTTAGGTATGTTATATAGCTAAGTGTACTTCACCCTGTAGTATGATTTAATAACTAAATATGCATATTTATTTCCTTCGAACACAAAAGTCATGGACATATTTTCCTGACGTTTCATATTTATTGTGTCATTCGGTTGCACACTAACGGATCATCAAGTGCAGAACCATTCATCTGCAACACATAAAACTTGACAACCTCTAAAATAAAATAGAAGCACTCTTGCGTATCAAATTTTAACAAATACTACTCATCGAGTGCAGCCCACATAAATGACCGCTTCTTGCCAGTTCGCCACACATACCGTCGGTGCGAAAAAATGCGACCGATGCGATATTTCTAAATCAGAAATGCAGATAAAATTGGATTAAAAACAATCAAACGTTGGAGTGGAAGTATTCAGTGCTTATGAACACGATTTGTTAAACAACGTTTCTAGCTGACTAGAGAGCAGATAGTTGTTTTCAAGTAGCGCAGCGTGTACTTGATAGTTTTCACATTGGAAAAAGGTTTTATCTCACTCGGTATAACCGAACCGAAGTATGGTGTGGTGATCAAGCGGAAATTCGAAATCATGAACAATCGTTTCATCGGGTCGGAAACAGTGGAACGTTAAAATTTATATTTCCAAACATTTCATGATTCGTTTACCGATAGAAAAATTTATCATATTTTATATTCGTTTTGAATGAAATTGATTAATGTTTAATATTGTATGTTATTGTTAATCTATGATCTATGGCCTATTCCAATGTCAAACGCATCCTTTAATAACGTTTGAGACGGAATTACCAATCATTGAGACGGAAGTAGCTTTAGATTTCACAACCATAACAAAAATAATAGGTTGAATATTTCGTCGTAACAACGGAAACCGCTCAGTGCTATGCCAACCAACACAAACATAAGATCAAGTCAATTCTTTAATCCTTTAAAATAATGAGCAAAAAGGCAAAACACAAACAAAAACAATTGTTTCTCTAAAGTCAAGGGAAGTCCCATCTTTTCGGAATTACTATCCACTCTTCTACGTATATTGGGTTTTTCCTGATACCAGGGTTCATTGAAAAATGCATGCTTCTTCAATTTCAGCTACATTCGGTCCAATAACAAGTTTTGCGTCGGCTTAGAGCTTAAAACTTTGCAACTCGTCATTAAAAAGAGTAAGGAGAAATTACCGGCTGTATGCCCATGACAACATTTAGCGAGTGATATCCAATGAGAAGGGAAGTGGCTGGAAGTTGGGATTAATATCAATTAATTGTTAAATACCCTTCGCCTTTCACGGCAATTATGCTGGTTGAATAACAGCTTAATTTAAGGGTTTCGGTAGCATAAAAAAGTTGATACAAATCAGTCATACAAGTTGAACTGAATAACCGTACCAAGCGCTTGATGAGAAAGTTGAAAAATAACGCGAAAGCCTACACAGTTGGTTCACTTGTTCAATGGAGCAACCCGCAATTATTATTCCCATCACAAACCGAAAAAAAAACAGTGCTGAAATTGTACCTGCTGCTGCGGTCAAACCACTAATCTCCAGCATCCGGTGCATACTCATATGCGAAAGTGCGGATAGAAAGAACCAAGGAAACTTTAAAAATTTTACCTTTTTAATCCTCAAATCAAAAAATTCATAACAAAAGGAAATGAAAAGTAAATATTGAAAACCGTTGAACCATACGCATCAGTAAAAGATTTATGCTGTTTTAGCAAAATTGCACGACGCATTTTCAACCCAACCTTTTATGGTAATTCCCACGCAGCTTACTTTGTTAGGCTATGATTTATATTCTCCGGGGAGAAGCCTTTTGAAAATCCTCCGCCGACATTCATCGAACCGATTAATGATTACAATCTAATTATAGGCAAAGTAATTCAATTTCAATAAAGAAAATTACCTCCGATCTTGAGTGGCTGATGGCGCTGCCGGGCATCGCACAAGCCTTTGTCTGTCAACACAATCTTCACTGCTTGCGTCGCTGTCAATCAAATAACGAAAATGGCGTCAGACACTTTGTGCTGTCATAGCAACCGCACTGGGCATCAGTAGTGGCCGCCGCCGCCGCGCACCGACGCACTTTGATCTCGCAGCTTCTTTGGCGTCGGCGGTGATTCAGTGTGGGGTTTTTAATTTTCTCCCATTTCCTCCAAAGCTGTGACTGGAGCTGAACTGGAGGTAACATAATTAACGATAATTTGATGATTTGTAACTGCTTTGATGTTAGTATCATTTGCTTCGGTGTGTATGCTCTGCAATCAAAGGATTTCTTGTACACTTAGTTATGGATTTTTTTTCTTCTGACTATGGATCGAATTTTTGAAATATTCAACTACCATATTAGATTCCGAATCCGTATTTTCGGTAACTTTCATGAGGTGTCACGTGAAATAATTTACCGAATCTTTTTTGCAAAAATTTTCTCATCCGGAAGGTAAGGTAGAAAATATTTCTAATAGATTGAGCAGTGATAAAAGCATTAAATAAAAACCTGTTTTAATCCAACTAAAGACTGTCCCAGAAAGTATGGACGCACTTTGATTTCGCTATAAATAATTCACAAGTGTTAGATATTCAAATTTTATTCAAAGTACTGATAATATTAGACTACAACATCAGAATATTATTTTCAACATTTGCTACTTAGCCATTGCAGACTAGCTGGCGCACCTTCTTGCGAACGTTCCTCATTAAATTCCGTACAGACTTCTTGGCGACACGTTTTGACACTTTTTTCCAATCTTTTTCGAACTGTTGAATGGTTTCGGCTGCCGAGACATGTTTCCTGAGATGTGCCTTCGTTAATGCCCAAAATTCCTCAATTGGTCGAAGTTGTGGGCAATCTGGTGGATTCATGTCTTTTGGAACAAAAGTGACATTTTTGGTAGTATACCATTCTACCGTTGATTTCGAGTAGTGGCAAGAAGCAAGATCTGGCCAGAAAACAACAGGATCCTTGTGGCTTCGAATCATGGGTAGAAGTCGTTTTTGTAAACATTCCTTGATGTATATTTCGCTGTTCATTGAAGCAGTGGTGAAATCTTACCGCAGCTACAAATTGCTTGCCAGACCATAGCTTTCTTACCAAATTTTTCGACTTCAATCGATGTCTCGGACTGGTTTAACACTTGCCCTTCTCGCACCGTATAATATTGTGGTCCCGGCAAGGATTTGTAATTAAGTTTCACGTAGGTTTCGTCGTCCATGATTAAGCAGTTCAAATTTTTAGCAACAATCGTATTGTACAGCTTTCGAACACTCGGCCTGATCGATGCATCTTGTTTCGGACTACGTTTTGGTTGTTTCTGCTTCATATAGGTTCGAGGATTCAAATGTTCTTTAGCACGAAGAACATTTGACTTCGAAGTGCCCACTGTTTTGGTCACATCCCGAATCGAAACCTGCTTCTTTTGCCCGAACGCCTTCAGTATACGTTTATCCAACTGAGAGTTAGCAGGACCTTATTTTCGACCCGTTTTCGGTTTATCCTCAAAATTGTTATCCTCACCGAACTTCCTGATTGCATTTCGCACGGCTTTTTCACTTACTCCTTCCATTTTTGCTATCTTTCTCAGTGACAGCCCGCGTTCTGTGCACCATTTGTACACAATTTTTCGACGTTGTTCTGCTGAAAGTCCTCGCATTTCGAAACAAACTAATGAAAACGAATAAACAACTGCACAAGTGGTTAGGGAAGATTCATTTTCTCCTATATATTGCTATAGCTACAGCTTAAAAGAGTTTAGCAAAGAGTTTCGAAGATTTCTGTTGCACATTTGAATTTAAGTTAGTGAAAATCTATTCAATCAGATGCGAGTAAGTGAAGTGAGCTCCATTTTATCACATTTGATTCCTATTGTTGGTACTTCTGGACCTACATTTTTTACGATTCTCTATGACGAATTCTGGAAAAAATGTAGCGATTGTCAGACTTGGATAAAATTCAGCAAATCATTTATGGCACTATCAATAGTTAATTTGGTTACAGACTCGAATGAAAATCGGAACATTCTTAGGGCACCTTGCATCTCCGAAAAAAGTGAGTGAGATTATTTTCACTTTTTTGTGCATGTCACCCTGTAATTCCGGAACCGGAAGTCGGATCCAAATCAAATTCCGGAAATTTTTTTTGGGACCATAAGACCTTCCATTTGAAACTAAGTTTGTGAAAATGGATTCAACCATATGTGAGAAAAGTGAGTGACAATATTTGTCACACACATACGCACACACATACACAAACATACACACACATAGGCACACAGACATTTGCTCAGATCGTCGAACTGAGTCGAATGGTATATGACATTCGGCCCTCCGGGCCTCGGTTCAAAAGTCGGTTTTCACATTGATTGTATAGCCTTTTATTTGCCCATTTCACAGCAATTTCGTTCTTCAATCGCTCAATTAATACATGATAATTGTTGGATTTATGTTTTGAGGTAATCCTTCAAAAGTATACCATGACAATCCCAGAAAACTGACATCATGATACTTTCAACCTATTGAGTATAGTACAATTTTTATGTATTTTTATTATTGTCGTTTGTTTTGCCCCGGTAGTTACCTCCATTTTATGTAGTTTTGACACTGTCAGTGGCAGTGGAGTTCCGACCATCACGAAACTCTTAAAACCACTATCTCACGATGTAATCTGCTGGATCCATTGTTCCATAATAATCATCAAACTTTTTTTGGTTTCTGATTTAGGGAGGGGCCAGGGCCCCTCGGGTTGGCCATATTTAATATTCGTCCGAAATGCTATCATAATGCGCATAATTTTATAGATTTCTTATTCAATTGCAAGCTTTAACAAAATCATTAGTTTTACTTCGAATGCGTACTGAATTCTTCTTCCGGAACAATTTCGAAACATGCAGAGGGCGAACAGCAAGATATAATTCTGAGACAACGGAAAGGACATTGAACCTTGATGTTACGTGAATAGTGTAAACTTTGCGTCTGGTTGGCGGTATAGATTATACTTCTAGATGGCAATGGCGATTCAATTTGAACTGGTTTAAGTACTGAGCCGAAAGCAAAACCCGATGAAAAGTTAATATATAATGCTAAAGCGAGTAATGTCTAGCTTGTGTCTAAATTTGAATGTTAACTCTTTGAAAAATGATTGCCATTTACTTTTAGATGTTTTCAAATAAAACTTCACAAGTTACGTCTTGAAGACATTCGGGGAAAGTGGAACTTGAAAAATCTATTTCAGTTGAATTAAATTAAAAATTTAGCTACCGTTATCGAAAAAAATGTACACGCAGAAAATAACAATTGTACACGCAAGGAAACGTCTTTTTGATACAACGTTAAAACAATAATTTCTGATGTTGTTCTAGTACAAAAAAAAACAAATATAAATGGACCATTTTTTGTCAATGTGATATTTGAAAAATTATTAACTAGAAGAGTTTTGACCTTGGCATCATAAAGCTAACCGCATTGTGCCTTAATAAATTAATCTTAAAAAAAAACTTTATATATCTTTAAGAAGAGCTGGCTGATTCATGTAACTAGTTTATAGTTTCAAAACAAAATTTCGGATTGATCTAACCTGAACACAAGTTGAAATGAACGAAAAACGTTATGCTTGAAACAAAAACAAAAATTTAATACTTGAAACAAATAGGTTGGATTTTTTTGCGTGTATGTTATTTGATATGATCGTATATGAGAAATTATTTAAAGACCGAATAGCAATTTCGAGTTTCAGCCAGTCGAAGCACTTCCTCTCAACAGTTTTCCGCAAACTTGGCTCAAGTGGCAATTCAAACTATTGCTTTCTTGTCTCTTCCGTCACCGCTCCGTTACACGTCATCACGGCGATCCTCGACAGCTCGAATGTATGAACAGTAAAAGTATACGGTGTAAATATTCATTTCATATTCTCTTTTTGCTCCGGACATAGCAATACTAACTTTACACACGAACACCAGATCGGTCGAGGAGCCAAAGTCTCCTCTTCTACTACACCCGTGAGTGTCTCATTCACACTCTGGAATTGGAAAATGAGTGAAAAGAGCAGGCCTCTAAATATGTGTATTTGGAATAAAAATGAAAATATATTATAGTTAAAGTAACCACTAGTGAGTTATTATGAGCCACTCCAGGGCCAAGACAAGTGGTTTCTCCTCACTCGGTTATTCAGGGGATGAAAAGCCGCCTTCGTTTTTGCTTGCTCCGCTCTATTTATCAGCATCACTAGCGCCATCATACGTGGTTCGGTGTCATTATCTGCATCATCGACAAACTTTCGTTCTATTCGTGGGTGCAGCCGTAGCTTTTACCACTTTCAGTTCACCATGACCACAGTACGGGTGGTTAGCATAGGAGGAAACGACCAGCGGGCTTCCCATTCACCAGCAGCAGCCACTCGTGAATGTTATTTCTAATTATTTTCTGCCATTGAATCGCGCAAACAGCTTCGCCTCCATCTTGTTTTTCAGCGGGGGTATGTCACACGACTCTACGACTGCAGTTTTCCACTGCCAGTGCAGCAAGGTTCAAATCTCGGAAAAGGTAGTTTTTATATTGCTATTCATGCTTTTTTTACTCAATTTGGCGAATGCAGGCTTAGTTAGTATAATGCAAGATGCATGTGTATCTCATTATCTCATCAACAGAATCATCGTCGTAATTATCAGCGTAATCATATCCTCCCTGTCAGTTGTAATGGAGCTGCACGAATACCGGCCACCATCACCGGGATGGTACCGAAACGGTAATGCCGATGACGATGACGGCAGACTCCATTCATTTAGAACGAACCGACCAGTGAATAGCTGTTCGTGGAAGCTGATATGCTTCATTAGGCTTCAGTTGGCAAGAATGGTTCGTTAAATTAAATGAAAAAATGCAAAGAAAATATCTTTATTATTCAATTTTATAATTTACTCGTAAATGCATTTAATCGTGAATGGATGTTTCAGTCTGAATGTGATACTGACATTCATGTGTCTGAATGAATCTCGGATGTTGCGAAATTAGAGTATTGTGTTTGCGCTTCATACAGTTTTAATTGAATTTGTCGTTTTATTCAACGATCTTGTTGAATCATCGGTGGTGAAGGTTTTCTTGATGAAAATTCAACATAAACCCCTTGACAACACCGTCAACATTTACTAACAATGGAGCCCGTTTAAAATGACATCATTTAACCAAACTGATTCTCATCAGACTCTGCAAAATAATAAAATTTTGTGAGTAGGTTCTTAGACTATTCGTCTTTAATCTTCGTACTTGGTTGCCTTTACAATTCCTGCATTGTTTCACACAGGGATATTGTAACAATAGTCATCTCATTAGCAGAAACTCCATATTATCTTGCCGATCTTGGATACTTGGATCTTTACTTCCGACCTAAGAAGCAATATTTCTGGAAAAATAGTTCTAACATTGTCCAATACTGCTGTTATAGCGACGCGAAAACTCGAAACGAATTTCATCCTACGCTTAAATTCAATCTATCTAACAGAGACAGCAAATCTCACACTAACTAATGGTTTTCGTATATGAGATGACTACTAGAGCTGAGATGAATGAGGGTACCGTTACCCCAGCTACTGTCGCGCCAAAAGAGTCTGCTGTGTGGTTATTTCTAACCTTTGCATAATACTTCATCCTACAATATTTTGACATCCAGCGGTTTGATTTTTTTCGCGATTTGCTATTTTTTTGTGATATACTACTATCTTGTAGAAAAAAAAATTTGTGATATTTTAATTAAATCTTCTGGAAGTTATGCCAATAGTAATAAATTTCACCACTGATAGAATCACGTTTTTCCATTGTTTTGTGTAACATTTTTATATTGTTTTTAACTCATTTACGCCCGTATTAAGAAACTAGAAAAACGCGTTCAAAGTTTTTTTTGTTTCAATTATAGAGGTTTTAACATCTTAAGGTCATTCGCCTCTTCGGACCAGAAAATCTTTCTGGCCCTATTACCGGGGTTGGGAATCGAACCCAGGTGGGCTGCGTGATAGGCATCGACTATCCCATCACGCTATACCCGTCCCCCACGTTTAAAGTTTATTGTCTATAAAATTGAAGGAAACAATTTACTTTTCAGAGGGTACGTACGGTCTAACACTTTCGTAAAATTATATTTTTTCTTTGCATTTTTTATAAAAAACCATTTCAAGAATGTTTTGTCTAACTTTCAAGTCAATAGAAGCATAATTCTTGAGCCAGTGCACCGAGCTCTTTCCTTTTCGCAGTATGAAATAAGGAAAGATAAAGGCCCATTACTACCAGAGTTTTGTTCCAATAGACTTGAATATTTGACAAATTATTCTTGAAAGGTTTTACTATAAGAAAATACAAAGCAAAAATAAATGAATTTCCAAAAGTGCTACACCCTACCCGCCCCTTAATATAACTCACAATGATAATAACAAAGCGTAGACTTAAATCTATAGTCTTATTAATTGAAAAGTCAATACACTCCAACTTTACATCGAGGGTGGTTTTCAATCCAATTTTCGATTCAACAGATGTCTATTTCAACCGAGCAAACATTCATGAAATTCTACAACAAACATTCATGAAATTTTACAGAAGATGTATATCTACAAAAGCAAAAATTCTTGAAAGCGTGAAATTTGATGAAAATAACTGGATATTGAAGAAATGCTTGAAGCTGCGACAAACATAATAAACTTATGATGCAGAAACGTAACTACTAGGTGCGCAAGTTTAAAATGTAATTTTGTTGCAAAACAGACATCATCATCAATCGAAACTTGATTGAAAACCATCATCGATGTAAAACTAAATTACAATGCATTGATATTTCATCGAGTAAGACTGTATTTTTGAATTAATGTTCAGTATCACTGCTAAAGTATACTGAAAAATAAAGAACTCTGAAGAAATTTTATGTTCAATATCCTGTTTCAAGTATGTGCATGAAAAATAATGTAATTCTCAAAATATTTTTATCTGTGTATTTTACTTTGTTTCGAGCTACAAACATATTTTTATTTATTTATTTTATGAAGTTTATTTAGACCCGCTTTTAACCAAAACGACATATTTTTAGTTTTAGTTAAACAAATCACATTTAGAGTCAAATAAAAAGCATTTGCGGCATTCTCTTGTTTAATCAAAAGAAAACAGGAAGGGAATGTCACCAAGTTTTTGTAGAGACTTTTGGTGCTCTTTTTCCGATCATCAAAACTTTTGACGCTGGTTTCAATGATAACTAAAATATACCGAATATTTTGAAGATGAACTGCAATCATTATTGGACGAAAATGATACACAAATACGACAAATGATGGCGAAGCAGTTAAATGTCACTTGACAAGCCATTTTCGAT
Source organism: Malaya genurostris (assembly GCF_030247185.1). Lineage (NCBI taxonomy): Eukaryota > Metazoa > Arthropoda > Insecta > Diptera > Culicidae > Malaya > Malaya genurostris. The sequence goes on along the minus strand of NC_080570.1, from coordinate 73,062,085 downwards.
CATTTTAGAGCCATAGTAAAAATTCAAAAGGTTCGTAAATTGGCTCCAAACCAACTAATTGAACAGCAAAAAACTTAGTGCTTTTTACGTATTTCTCCATCAAATTGAAACTGACAACGAAAAATAGATATATTTTGAGAATCCGAATCGCAAAATATAACACCAGGACAACCTTCAACATCGATTGAAAGATCGAACCGTTCTGAGAAAATGATTTTTCAATGTATGTGGTAGGATTATTAGGAAGTGGTGAACAACGAGCTTTTTAAGCCCGGCCAAACAGTCAATATCGTTTAGGACCGACAACAAAGACCAATTTGAACAGTGCACTGATCGAAAACGGCCAGAATGGGTTAGTAGAAGCGGTAAAATCATTCTGCAGCATAACAGCGCTCCTCCAAATACAGTCAGTTCTAAAATCTTTAACTTGTAGGAAAACTACTATTGGATTTGAATAAGTTAGAATGGCTCATGTTGGACTCTTCCAGATATAACTGAATAAGTGATAAAACCGACAAACTAATCTTTTTCTATCCGTACATTCTTCCTAAACCGACTGAGTCACTTCGGAGAAATAGAAAACTTGGTAAAAAATTTCTATTCGCACGATTTTTCTCGATGATGATTTATACATTTCTATACTTGGCTAGAAGTTACACTGTGACTGCGGAGGGTAATTAGATTGGATTTTGAAGGTATAATTGAATAAAAGACGACGCTAACCGATCAACATACCGTATCTAAATTATTTTTCTTTAAGACACTTTTTAGAAAATGTTGATACTTTAACTACTAATAACTAAGCTACTTATTTTGTACTTGCTACGAAAACAGCTTTTTGCAATAAAATGATTACGGTTTGAAGATCGGGTAGCAAGAATATGCACTAATTTCCATTCGCACATATTTATTGAAGATTGCTCAACCGATTTTGAAATACTCGCGAGCCCAAACACAATAATCTCTGGAAAACTTTTTATTTTTGAAAGTACACTTCTCATTATTTCTTGATGTTTAAAGTCCTTCTAAAACTGAAACATAACGATACTTCGATTAGAAATGTACTGCATTTAATTTTAATAATTTCTCTTACAATCCAATAAAATGGAACTAATTGAATTTTCAAGGGATGCCTGGAACGATTTTCACAAACTTAGATTCAAAAAAGTATAACAAGCCCGTCAAAACTAATTGGCTCAAGTGGCACAAAATACTTCCGCTATTTGTAGCCGAGCAAACCGACTTCACTCATACGCCAAAAATACAACCAATTTCGTTTCGCAATCACCGTATTCGCCTGATTTAGCTCCGTGTGACTTCTGGCTATTCAGCCAACTCAAACGACCGCTACGGGGAAACCGTTTTAAGTCAATTGAAAACATCAAACGTGAAACGCTACGCGCATTGAAGGCTATTCCGGAAATTGATTTTAACAACTGTTTCGAGAATTCGACAAAACGTTGACACATGTGTATTGGGGCCGGGAGAGATCACTTTTTATTTTTTTATTTATTATTGTAATATTCATCGGATACGAAATCTACATGGATATGGGTGGAGAAAAACCCTTTTGAGTTGTCAATGCCATTCTCAAACGGGTGCAAAAACCACCATCTTTTAAAATAACAACACGAAATAATTATTACAATACATCTAAAACTAATAGTCACATAACATCATTAAAAACAAAATAGACATAATTCAATTAAAAACTAAACACTAGAAAAATATCAAACTACAGCAGATCGTTTGACTTTACAAGCTGGATGGTTCTCTAAAATCAAAAAGATCTTCTACAGCAGTGAATGATCGAATGGCAGCGGTTATCGGTTTATTTGAGGGGGACGAAATAGATTTGGAAGAATAAATCTTACTGATTTTTGCCCATAGTAGTATTATAAACTAACTATCAGGTGTACAACTTTGCTTCCGCCGTTTTCCGATAGGTGGCTGTACCGGCTGAGGCTGGTCAAAATACATAGATGATAATGACTTTAAAGTGAGTTTGTACAGTGCCTAACGAACTGTCATCGCCGTTTCAGTGACAGTTGTTCTTGTTTTCGTATTATTCACGCTCGAAAATGTCTGTTTATGTGCCCAATTTTCGTCATTCGCGGGAAGTTGTACTTTTCTGTTACAATTCGAAAAAAATGCAGCTGAAGTGCATCGAATGCTCTCAGAAACTTACGGTGATGCTGCTCTGAGTAAAAGAACGTGTCGGGAGTGGTTTCAACGTTTTAAAAATGGTGATTTCGATGTCGAAGACAAACGTGGTGGTGGAAGAGAAAAAACCTTATATTTGGTGGGATCAGCTCGGTGTAATTTACTACGAGCTCTTAAAACCGGGTGAAACCATCACATGAGACGGTTCCAAAAGTGACCCAAAGCGGCCACAATATCAAGAGTGAGATGACAAAGCCATTCTTCAACACGACAAGTTCGGCCTCACGTCGCAAAAGTGGTCGAAATGTGCCTGGAAACGCTGAAATGGGAAGTCTTGCCCCATCCGCCGTATTCCCCAGATGTCGCCCCTTCTGACTTCCACCTATTCCGTTCGATGGCACACGGCCTGGCAAATCAACATTTTCAATCCTTCGAAGAGTTGGAAAAATGGATTGCTTCATGGATAGCGTCAAAAGAGGACTCCGTTTTTCGATCCGGGATCCGAAAATTGCCGGAAAGATGGGAGAAAGTTGTCGCTAGCGACGGACAATACTTTGAATAATACATCTGTAAGCACTTTTTCGCAATAAAGCTTTTAATTTTTGAAAAAACGGCGGAAGCAAAGTTGTACACCTGATATTAGTATTATAAAATGATGAGTGTTTAAAATTTCGAATTGTTTCTTCAAATACCGATGCAAAAAGTGTAAAAAATTAGTTCTCAAGACTATTCCAATTTGAATAAATTTTTCATTGGTAGCAAAAGACATCGACGTCAACAATGTCGGTTACCGTGTTCTGGTTCCAAAAGTGACCAAAACTCTAAAATGTAACTTACTATAATCTCTCAACAAATATCCTATTCTAATGAAAGAAAGCTCCATGAGTTGCTATGGGATTTAACCCGGTTCCGGTTTTCGGAATTATAAATTGATTAGTGTTCAAAATTTCCAATCGTCATTTTAAAAGACGATGCTAAAAATTGTGACCAAATTTCTGTTTGAGCTGTTAGTAAAATATTCTCACTAATAGCACTGTTGTTGTATCGTTGAATTCCACTATGTCACGTCATTACACTCTCACAGTCACTATTTTTCCCGAAAGCGATAAAATCGATACACTGAAAGGATGTAAATAACATTCCGAAATACGTATCTGTATTATAACGTTTGATACACTTTCGGGAAAAATAGTGACTGTTAAAATAGTGACTGTGAGAGTGTAATGACGTGACATAGTGGAATTCAACGATGCAACAACAGTACTATTAGTAAAAATTGTGCTTGCAACTTTTGCAATTCACAGATCTCTTTAGTAAGTGGTCTATTTACTCAACACTCAAGCATTAAGGTGAAGATTATGAGAGAGACATCATCACACCACTACGTGGATTAAAACAAGTTTTCTCTGTTATGAAAATGTAATAAGATGTCATTTTCCAAATATTGAAGGGAGCTGCTGTAGAATTAAAATTGAGCGAAGTAGAAAGTTTTTCATTCTTTGTTCAGAACTTAAATTTGCAGCGATTGAGTGTCTATGGCTAACCAACGCGTAGAACAGGGAGATGAGTCTAGATTAAATCGCAATTCTAGTTCCACACAGGTTTATATCACAAAAAAAATCCATTATTGTTTAAGCTCAAATTAAAACATCATCCTAACTAACAAAAAATAGTATGAAAACTTATCTGGTGTAGCTGTTCCGTGGTCCATATCAGACATGAACAAAATTTTCAGTCTACTTTAACTCGGAAGTGTGATTGTCGGAGAAGCCTAATCACTCCACGCTCCATCCTAACGGAATGTAGAAGGCCAGCCATGACCAGAGAAGCGGCAGCCGGCTCTGGGGCACTAATGAAATTAGAATGCTTTGAAGCCTACAAAGGCCGTTGCGCCCGTTTCACGCGGCACACTTTATGCGCCAGTGGAAGGAAGGAGCATGTGATATGTACAAACATCATACCCTAAAAAAGCTAACGTCTCGTTCGTATAAATATCATATGCAACGTCAAACCCGCAAAGCTCCCAAAGAAGCAGGGAAAAAGTTCCTCCTAGAGTGTGCATTTGAAAGAGGTCTGAAGAAGGCTCTTTACAGCACTTGCGCACACAATGAAGCGCGTCAACAAGAGGGAGTTATGAAGCGCTCTCGTTTTTACCTGGCTTTCAGCTACGCCATTCTTTCGTGTCTCTTTCGGGAACTCCGCGGCGCATACAGTTCCCTCGGTATGTCTACTTTTTCGTATCATTTTTTTTGTACCTTTAAACCTGCCTTTCTACTCACGCCATCTTGTTTCCGCATTTCGATTCGACGATTGCTCGTCTCCTTGCTTTCCGAGAGTAGAGTTTGGACACAACGTCTTCACCTCAGATCACAGACACATGCTTACAGAAAGAAAATTAAAATTCTCTTCTCTTGCTTTCGCAGGTTAAAATATGGTTCCAGAACCACCGATATAAATGTAAGCGGCAAGCGAAGGAAAAGGCAATGGCAGAGCAGAACCAGCATAATCAGGTTAGTATCGGTGCTTAACTTTGCCGGAACGTATAATCGCATTGCGCGAAGAACGGTGATATCTAGGTCCCTGTCTATCCTTGATATCATTAGTTGCTATGGTAATGCTGGCACGGTAACTGATTTTAGCGAAGCCGACGTGACTCTATCGTAGGGATTCACCTTCACCACTGAGGACCAATGTCAATCGACAGATCACAGATTATAGTTGTTAAAATTTCCCTGTTCTTCTGTCGAATCGGGAAAAAATATCTACTGAACTAAACGGGAACGATTTTTTTTGCTCACACCTACCAGTGCTGGATAAGATCAGCAAATTTCAAAAATCTATAACAAGTCATCAGTTTTCATATATTGCGATTGGGATGAAACTTTGCATACAACTTCATTATAGCATAGCATTTGTTTTGCACGGATGGAAAGACTGAATTTTGAGAAGGAGGCATGTATTTGTACATGCGCTTTGTTAAAATCATTGTAATCAAAAAACTATTAATTTTGTCAAAATGGCGACAAAGACGATGTCATAGGAATTCAGACGCTGTTAGCTTAGAGCGAAATCAGTCTTCAGTTCAGCAACGCCATCGAACAGTATCATGTCAAATGTATGATTGAGCAGTGCTGCTACTTTCGCCCGCGCGAGTCCTACGTTCTTCTCACCTACTTGTATGCACGCTATTGGATGTGGGCTCGAGGGAGGCCACATACAAAAACAGTTTTATGATTTTGTCATCAATGGAAAATTAAAATCAATTAAAAATCGCATGTTTATTTTATACCTGATATTGAAACATTAAATTATCAAAAATCAGACGAGAAGCGCTTATTTAATTAGTTATTTGAACTTCTAACGTGACTAGACTTATATTAAAATTTGTCACGGAAAGTGCTTGCTGCTATGAACTTAATATTCCTCACAGATCGGAAAGGGTATGTAAAAAATGCATTCGTCCTTTTTCAAAAAAGTTTGGTTTGCCATACTGAAGATGTGTACAAAGTTCCATCCGGTTCAAGGTAATTTCGCCGAGAGCCATTTCGACAAAATCCATTTCACCGAATGGGCCATTTTACCGAATGCCATTTCGCCGAATTCGGATTTCGGATTAATTTGAAATAAAGACAGAAAGATTCGCCGAAATCCATTTCACCGAAAGGGTCATTTCGCCGATTCCTTCAATTGTTTTAATATCGTAATTCGGATTGATTTAAAATAAAGACAGAAGTATCATAACGTAAACGCCCATTTTGTTGACCTAAAATTGTACTTCTGGAATATCTCATATTTAAAATAACGGATAAATTCATTTCCCCGCGTTTAGTCCCGAAGGACTACTCTCTTGAATGAAGATTGATTCATGTAGCTGTCAACTGATGAATTCCATTGACTTGTGGGTTAAGATGCACAAAAAAGTGATAGTTTATTAAAAGATAAAATTTTCTAAATCTAATTTTTTTCTCAATTCAACCTTCCCGAAATACAACGGTTTTAAAGGAAAATTCAATAAAAATTTTGTTTTTCTGTCGATTTCCGATATTTTTATATTTGAATATAAACCTTTTTTACAAGATTTATTATAAATGACGGCTTCAGTAGTCTTCTCAGTTCCAGTAGTCATCTCATATACGAAAATTATTAGTTAGAGTGAGATCTGCTGTATCTGTTCGATAGATTGACCTTAAGAGTATGATGAAAATAGGGGCATTTGCTTCGAGTTTTCGCATCGCGGTATTGCTGCTTAGAGCCGAAGCAAAGATATTTTATCCGATTTTATCACAATTCGTTGATCGAAAGTCGAGTAATCGGCAAAATAATATGGCGATTCTACTAATGAGATGACTATTTGTACAATAGCCCTGATTATATTTTCATAGATTGCAACCGTAATTACCTAAAACATCAAATCAATTGGATCAACCGTTTTTAATATATACTTTTTTCGACAATTTTGAAGTTTTTCTTGCGTAAATAAGGACATCACGCAGTCCACCTGGGGTTCGATTCCCAACACCTAGGCTCCCAACACCTAGGCTCCCAACACATAGGCTCAGAAAGTTTTGCTGACCTGAAGAGGCGAATGACCTTAAGATTAAAACTTTAAAAAAAAGGGCATCAGAAGCTAATGTCAAAATGGTGAACTGAAAAGAAAAATTGCCTTTTCATGTCATGAATTAATGCTTATTAAAAAATTGAGTCAATAAAAAAAATCGACCACATACCAACAGGCATGAAAATTACGAAGAAGGAAGAAGCTTCTAAAATCATGACTCGAAATTAAAGATCTCAAAATAATATGAAACTATTCAATCACAATGTATTATGTTTCATAGAAATATATGGGGCATTCCACGCAAAATCAGCCACCCAAAAATTTTTTTTTATCTATTTTTTTTCGGTTCAGAACTCGAAAATATTCGACACGAAGTTTTTTATTTCAATATGGTGGAATTTTCGAGATATGATTTTTTGAAATTTCACGTTTACAAAAATGAACCCGTTTTCAAGATCTTATACTGTAAAATCTAATAAAGATACAAAAATTCGTCCATGACATGCTTTTAAATAAGCAATTCCATAAAACAACCTTTAAAGTAAATGTAATGAAAAAAGTTAAAAATTATTAAACAAATGAAAAAAATCAAACTTGCGCCTAATTTTTTTTCTTTTTTAGTTGAAAAACGAAGCCTTAGGGTTTTAACTCAATCTTGGCAAAGTTGAATGGAAAGATTAATACTTTCGGAGCAGTAATTTTTTCAATCGCGACCCGCACACGTGGAATGTATCGCAGCGCAGCTCGTTCGAACACGGGCTTAACTTGTCGAACCATGTCGCGCCACTGATCGAATCCTAACTTTGACAGTTTATTGTTGGCATGGTTTCAGTTAAGATCACGGTGTAAAAATGAATTCAAAAATCAAAAATCCGTCTTCCCTTCTTGAGAAATTCAATTTGTTGCAAGCAATTGATGTTTTGTGTGCACCGTCTAAAATTGTTTGACTATCAAATAAGCTTTTATGAAATAAGCTATTTGAAATAAGTTTTCATCAAATAAGCTAAGCACGTTTCATGGCTTGGATGAATTTTTGCATCTTTATAAGATTTCACAATATAGGCTGCTGAAAAAAGGCTCTTTTTTGTAAACGCGAAACTTCAAAATATCATATCTGCAAAATTCCACGTACCATATTGAAGTAAAAAAATACGTGTCGAATATTTTCGAGTTCTTTATCGAAAAAAAATAGTTAGATTAAAAAACAATTTGAGTGGCTCATTTTTCGTGGAATGTCCCATATATTGCTTTGGGAAATAAAGTAACAGGAGTATATTGGCCACTCTAATATATTTTTGTCCGGCGTAGCGGAAGATGTTCGGTTGCCGGCAGTGTTCGGTTGTCGGCACCCCACCGTAACTTTTGACAGAAAGCAGATAGCGCCATTCCGACAAATGTCATGTGTGTGTAATAGCAGCCCTTTCTTTTTGTGCCGAATACCAAAGCAAACAGACGCTTGTACTTTTTGCTGCGCTTAAATCAAATTTTAAATGCGTGAAAACCAACACAAAAGTTTTTTATGACTTTTTTTTATAGTATCATTAATTGAAAAGCATCCATCGAAAAGGTGAGTGAATTGAATATTTTTGAGGTAAAATCGATCTATTTCGTGATTTAATGCCGGATGCTATCAAAATTTTCGCAACCAAAGTTGTATTTGTCATTTTTTAAATGTCTGCCGATTTCGGTTACCGGCACCCCAATTTTCGGTTATCGGTACCCCATTTTTTTCGACAAATCGCGAAAAATTGTCAGTGATTTCTTAGTTAACATGTAAACCTATTTTTCACAGACTTTTGAAACTTCTATTGTTTGCAGACATTCGTCAGAAACTACAGACTTTTGAAAATTGGCGTGATCTTTTCGTTTTTGTTAGCTAAAATTATTGTATTACCTGGCATCTCGGGTGATATGCAACACGTGGACGACTTGACGGTATCAATACATCCGTCATATAAGTAAAAACTTTGGTTCTCTGGTTCTGTTAGCCATGGCGACTTCAAACAAATCGTCCAAGTCAAGGAAAATGAACTTAAAAGCGGTGATTAATGCAATTAAACGTTGCTTAGATGATAAGAAGCCAATAAATTCGACTGCAGCAACATATTCAGTCCTGCAAAGCCGGTGGAAGACCGGCCTAATCAACATAAAAGGCGCTACCATCCAAATCATTGGCCAAGACAGCCAAGGCAAAGTCACCATCAGACAATAAAGACTTTAGTCAAAAACGCTTCCGAAAAGAATAGTTTTTTCTTTGAATAATTCCAATTTTTACTAATATTTTTCCATTTTTAGCGAAACTTCTTGGGGTTCCTTTTTTGAAATAGTAAAAATTTATCATCTTACTCTCCCTTACTCATTTCTGGACGTAATGAAATGAATTACATCGTGTTTCAGAATATTATATAATATATTATTATTTTACATATTATGTACCTCATTTTGATTACAACCTAAAGCGCCTGGCTAAAATATATAAGAGAGGCCAAATACCTCCGTTACCCTATTCCATGATTTGTTTGATTATGGAATCGTGCATTTTTTTTAATTTGAGACAACATGAAGTCGGTTTCAGTTTTAATTTCAATTGAAGAACAGAAATATTTGATTCGTCGTCTAAAACACCAGCAAATTGTGACAGTATAATCCATAGCAAACTACCAGCAACACAAACCAGAACCCTCACTAACACAATCTTTGTTTTTCATCCAGTCAGCCAGCTCACCACGACGTGTGGCCGTACCAGTACTAGTTAAAGATGGCAAGCCGTGTTCCGGCGGCTCTAATTCCAGCTCTTCTGCTCAACAGCAACAGCAGCAGCACCAGGCACAACAGCAGCAGCAGCAAGTAAGTGGCAGCAATAGTGCGCTAACCACCGGCGGCAGCGGTGGCGGTGGCGGCGGCGGTGGTGGAGGCTCTAGTGTAATCTTAACCAGTGATTCTAACAATACCCACTCGCCGGACACGCCCTCCGCAACGCTGTTATCGCCGTATAACGGTAGCCACAATGTGACGGGCCAAATGCTGCAGCAACCGTGCAATAATAGTCTGATGTCGAACAGTTTGGCCATGGCATACCGGAATCAGAACAACTTTATGGCCAACAGTCATCAACAGCAGTGCGGAAGTTATCTACCGCTGCAAACCCGAGCCTGGTAATATTAGTTGATTTGTTAGGTTTTACTCTAATTTAATATAGGGTGTTCACTTTTCGTTCTGAAATGCGGATCTGTAAAACAAAAACTGTTGGCTCTCAAGATAGTTCTTTTTACTTAATTTTATAAATTAATATATTTTAGGTAAGCTGTAGGAATCTCTTTCTCATTTACTGAAAATGGGACACTTACTAAAGCTGTAAATACAGACTAGCCAATAAGATTTTGCGAAAAGATTACTTGCAATGCAATTCGACGGTAATTCCTAGTTCAGCTTATGCGCGGACAGGGCATACACATAAAATAACTGGATTTGAGAAACAAATACAATTGTTACTTTAGTCGTTGAAAAGAATAAACTAATTTGGTAACAACAACCGGCCACAACAGAAAAAAAACAAAACACACGTACATCGACAGAACTGCAATACATGATGATCAATCATCACCTTCTTCCGGTTGTAGAAGATGTTAAGTAATGAGGCAGCATAAAATATAGCAAAAGAGGTGCCAGCAGTTGGGAAGGGAAAAAAACATTAGTAAACTGAGATGTGATAACTCTTGGTTAGTGACTATGACCATAAGTTTTGTTCAAACATGTTCAGTTGCAAAGAGCTATCACAGCTGCTAATACAAGTGTTGTGTTGTCAAACTGTACAGAAAGCATGATTACTAAACTCTAGTCAGACAATATGCGACACTCAACTTTTTCACATAATATAATTAGAGCATCTCGAAAGTTGGAATTTCTGCTCATCCTCTTTTTTAATTGATTTTAAATTATTCTGAATAGCGAAATATCTGATTCGGGGTATTTTAATTCTTCAAGTTACTTCAGTTTCATAGAAACGCACCTACCATCAATCCAGAAGATTTTGAAACATTCAAATCACAAAAATTTGAACTTCAATTTCTGTGGGCAAGAAGTCGAATGATGACTTTTTATTTCACACAAAAGTAGATCTCAAGATTGTTAATAGTGATTGAGTCCATGAACTATGCACAGCACAGCACATATGATGCTATTTGTAAAAAAACGCAATCGGGAAAATTGATTTCACAGGAACTATTTAAATCTGTAGCAAACAACGTAAAATTACATGTTTCAACACTCACAAAAACATATCCTAGTACACAATATGTAATATCAGCTACAAATATTTATCCGTTTAGTCGTTCGATTAAAAACACGGGTTTTTTCCAGGACTGCGAACCATTGCGCAAATTAATGATTTAAACTTTCAAGTAAAAAATTGATATCTCGATAGTTATTCTCTATCAATTAGTGTAATTTGACTGAAATTATGACCCAGTTCTGCGTTTCACATATGGAAATCTATTCGGATTAATTTTGTACCGAATTAATTGTACCGGATTAATTTTGAATTCTTAAAATCTGAAAATTTCACTTTTTCGACAGATTTGGTTCTAGTGTTTGAAAATAATTATAAATAAATTTCAAAAGAATCGTGTTATCGCTTTTTCTACTAGGTTTGCTTTACTACTTAAAAAAATACTACTGAACTATCTACTATATATCTACTATCTACTATATACTATATTACCCAAAAATCAAATTATCCATGAAACTGTTCGCATTCTAAGTGTGTGGTCCAGATACTGGTTTTAAACTCCATAAACTTTGCTAATTTATAGGCCAGAGCCATTTCGTGGAAAGTCGTTTCTCCAATAGCCCTTCCGCTGAAAATAGAATCGTCGAAAGAATTAACACATGGATCAAAAAGAGACTAACAATGGAAACAACATTTTTTTTTGCAAAATTTTAGGGTGATACAATGGTTCCAACGTTCTTTTTTTTCGATAAACTGCTTTCTGAATCATCGAATCGTTGCTGTTTTTGTTCCATCGAAAGCAATCGCGGCACCCACTTGGAAAAAACCTTTTTCAAACAAAACTACAAAACGACTTTACTCCAACCTCGATAACTCAGCTGTTTCTGATCCACTTAAAATTTTGACCCGTTTCAAGCAAAGGTTAGTACTCTAGAAAGACGTGGTTACTGGTTTATTACGAGCGCCATCTTTGCTTTAGTCTCGGGACTTATTGATCCATGTGTTATATTATTATACTTATTATAGATTCAAATAATGAAATATGAGGAATATTGGTGTTCTAACTTGTTTTACTTCACTACTTCGCTCATCCAGACCTGACTAATGTATAGAAACCATCCTAGGTAGACCGAGTTAACGAGATTTGAAGAAAATCGATTGAACTGAATGCTGCGAATGTTGTGTGCGTCAGAGTGTGAAATTTACTGCAGTATAGAGATCGTCAGTGTGCTTCACATTCGGTTTCAATTGAATTGAGTGGAATTTTACTGCACTGGTTCTAAGAAATGGTTTTCGGCGAAATGGCTTGCTTCCCTGATTTACTTGGAACGAATGGTTTTGCAAAGATTTGAGAACTCGCATGATCTACGAAGAATGTCACCAAGTTATTCATTTAGTTTATGAATCCATGAAATTTAGCCAGTTGTAAATGGAAGAATTCCTTAGGAAATTCCGCTTACTAGGAACATAGTCAATTATATATTCCATGTAATTCCGAATAGGCAACGAAAAAAATTAGGAGTTATGGAAACGGGTTGATAATAGGGAATATTTTAATTGGATGTCGACTTCAAAAGCTATATCAATGACTTTTAAAGACGCACTTCTTGCAAAAAGTATTCGAAGTAGCTTGAACCTTCTCAGGTCTAAGTGAAATCTTCAGAACTTGTAGACTTTTTCACAAAACGCCACTGCATATTTGTTTTTTTTTTCAAAATTTAAAGGTCAAACTTTTTTGTCAATTTCACTCAAATGAATGCGAATTGAAAATTCTAACAGCCCTCGTACTCGCAAGACTGCCTTGGAGCAGCTTTTCGTAAAAGTAATTTTCAACAAAAACGGAAAAATTAGAACTATCTCATCTCATTTGCATGTCATCGGACCACTTAATACTACATCACCGAACGTAATCTACCTTTTTGTTTCGAAACTACTGACAGTGAATTTGTTTTGCGAGTTAGAGGGTTAGGAGGCTTTTTACAATCTTAGGAAAATAGCCATTGTTGGAAAACGTAAAAGACGATTTCTTTGCTGTCGTTGCTCGGAAAATTAAAATTCATCAGTTCGTTTCGTTCATTTCCCTGTATAAAATGATGCTTAACTTCACGAAGATTAATCTACCGATAACGAAGTAAACTGATTTTGTGTGTTCTAACATTTGCTGTTTTTTTGTGCCTGTAAGTAGAATTTTATTTTTTGGGGAGATAAATTCAATGCTTGGAAAATAAAGCGCACTGCACTAACGAGAATTGGAGTATGTCATACGCTGTTTGATTCTCTGCTTGTGTGATAAAAAAAAACTGTGTGATGACGAAATAATCAACAACTTTGGGCTGCTCAAAATTATTCTTTCCATTAACAGAATTAGTATATTAATCTCACTTTTAAATCAGAAAAACATTTGTTCTGAACAATTTGTGAATGAGTTGAGGTGTCAAATGTTTGAAAACGTCGTACTTAAAAATGAAATACCTACATTTTCTGTACAGTAAGAATAACTCAGTACGTTACCCGTTTGATGAAAAGTAATGCTTAGTTGAGTTTTTCAGTGCACATCACCAGCACAAAAAACTCCCCTAGCGACTGCTGCACCGCAACGCAAAAAAAACGACAAATAAAATTTCATTCACAATCTGTAATATGGAAAGCGATTCTTTTCCAACCTGCCACAAATAAAACATTGGAAGTAACAAATCGAAAAAATCCGCCAAAATCCGAGGAATATTCATAAAAAGAGTCGATTCACAATATATGTGACGGTGAACAAGTGATCCCTGAAACAAAAACAAACAAAAAAAAAACAAAAATGTCTATCCCACGCAAACTGAACGGTCCGAATACACACAGTAGACTCTGTTTCCACATAAGCAGAACACAATTATAATGAATTTTCAATCAATCTAGGATGAAAGCTTTTTTATCAGGTACAGTAAAATTTTAATGAAAAGCACAAACATGGTAAATTAATTAGAGGGACAGATTACATCAATAAGAAGAAAGTTATTTAATTTAATTCGTAATAATACAAGATTAAATTGTAGACAAAACATGCATCAAAGGAATTTGAGAATATGCTCGAAACAAGGCAAGAGTTACGAATAAGTTTGTATTAAATTTGAAAAAATATAGAATGTGGTAACTAAAGGCGCAAACGATGGAAATAAATAATAAAATAACAAACAAGTAAGCAAACGTGTTTTATCTCATTTATTCATAACCAAAGCCAGAAACGTGCCTAACCGGTCGCCATCTTTTAGAATTGATTTATTCAATAGCAATTAGCATCTGCTGTCAACGCTGCCGACGCAGTTGAAACGAAAAGACAAATGGAGTGAGGGCGTTGTTCGCCCTGTCTCATCCAGCGTCAAGACCACGGCAAAGCAAAGACGATTGGTTGCTGTTGGATGGCTGCCATCAAATGATTCATGCACCGCATTTTCACCAGGAAAGACTGCGCTGCACAGCAGTAAGACCTAAGAAAAGTCACGAACGACAACTTGTTCTCAACTCACGAGGGTTTGGAGGGGGTGGTTCACTCAAGGTTTTGCATAAGCTTGGTAGTCTCTGAGAATTATGTTTTTGGCAATGCTTTAACGTCAATTGCCGGTTATTGCACAACACCGTGGCAGCCGAGGCAGCAACGTCTTCAAGATGAAAAGCGATTTCGAGGGAAAAAAATGGAATGGAGTCAGTCGCCAGTGGAAAGGGCTTGTGAGATATGAATGCTCAAAATTCATACCCTCTTGAGCCGAGCAGAGTAGTTGGTACGTAGCACTGGAGACTAACGACGAACGGACAAATTTTCGCGATTCTGAAGTGGTTGCTCGAGAAAAAAAGGGGTTACACCCAGATCTTGAAGATGCGATAGGGGAGATGAATTTTCCGCTAGTGACAAAAGGGGCGGAAACTGAACGCTAGTATATGAATATGAAATTAACGTCGTCGACCTGTAAGTGAATTCGAAGGCAAACGATCAAGACGATGAATGTCTTACAGATTGATGTATACAGACGTGGTGTTTTTTGGCAACCCCCATACATTCCATGATGAATTTCAAACAGAAATCATTTATCTTAATGATGGTGATCGTTATCGTGCGCTATCAAGGGTGTAAGAAAAGAAGGATATTGCAGTTGAAAAACGTATTCATCTTAACATCATGATGTTTTAAATTTGAATAGAGTCATCACTGTTGAAAATGGGATAAGAAAAAAAAACTACATATAAATTACTACAGTCACCTTAGCGTCTATGTTAACTGTGCCAGTCCAGTGGTGCTAAGTTTTCTATAATTAACGAACTTCTAATCAATGCAAAATCGGATGAAAACTTAGGTGGCTCTTCCGAAACAAATATTTTTATCCGGTTTTTTGCATTCAAAGTTTTGTTTGTCGACAAAGTATGGTTTGATTAAGTGCTGCGGACAAAGTATGGTTTGATTAAGTGTTAGAGGAAGTCAGATCCATGCTGCGTTCTATAGCGACAATTTGTGCATTCGAAAATTCTTAAACATTCAAAAATACCCAGGAACGGCCAAAGACCTATTGAGAATATACTGAACTCCACAACTGGAAGATGTCTGGGTGTGGAGTTGTACAACTGGAAATGCGATTTTGTTCTTCTCTTTAACATACCATACCCCTCCCCCCTTCCACGACTTACCACCAACATTTTCTCATTCCACATCTGGGTGAAATCTGTTCCGCCGCCCCTGGTTACACCTATTCGATTTTTGCGTTTTTGTGAAGAATACTCAATATCGTGAAAAATCACCCAAAAAAGAAATTTAAACATGTTTTCAACAAATTTGAATTCAGGTAATTATTGGAACTTAAATTAGGTAATTCTTGGAGCTATGAGGGAAAAGAATACACTGTAGGAAAAAAGTTGACTCACTTTTATCGGAGATGGCTTAACCGATTTTTACAAACTTAGATTCAAATTAAAGGTCTCATAGCCCCATACAAATTTCCTTAATTTCATTTGGATCCGACTTCCGGTTCCGGAGCTACAGGGTGATATGTACAAAAATTGTGAAAAAAATGTCACTCACTTTTCTCCGAGATGGCTGAAACGATTTTCACAAACTTAGATTCAAATGAAAGGTCTCATGGTCCCATACAAAGTTCCTGAATTCCATTAGCGTCCGACTTCCGGTTCCGGAATTACCGGGTGATATGCACCAAAAAGGGGGAAATAATGCATTAAAAATGTGTAAAAAATGTCACTCACTTTTCTCGGAGATGGCTTAACCGATTTTCACAAACTTAGATTCAAATGAAAGGTCTCATAGCCCCATACAAATTTTCTTAATTTCATTTGGATCCGACTTCCGGTTCCGGAGCTACAGGGTGATATGTACAAAAATTGTGAAAAAATGTCACTCACTTTTCTCCGAGATGGCAGAACCGATTTTCACAAACTTAGATTCAAATGAAAGGTCTCACAGTCCCATACAAAGTTCCTGAATTTCATTAGCGTCCGACTTCCGGTTCCGGAATTACAGGGTGATATGCACCAAAATGGAGGAAATAATGCATTAAAAATGTGAAAAAAATGTCACTCACTTTCCTCGGAGATGGCTTAACCGATTTTCACAAACTTAGATTCAAATGAAAGGTCTCATAGTCCCATACAAATTTTCTTAATTTCATTTGGATCCGACTTCCGGTTCCGAAGCTACAGGGTGATATGTACAAAAATTGTGAAAAAAAATGTCACTCACTTTTCTCGGAGATGGCAGAACCGATTTTCACAAACTTAGATTCAAATGAAAGGCCCTACGGACCCATATAAAGCTCCAGAATTCTATTTGGATCCAACTTCCGGTTCCAGAATTACAGGGTGATAGGCATAAAAAAGTGAAAATAATGCAATAAAAATGTGAAAATAATGTCATTCACTGTTCTCGTAGATGGCTAAACCGATTTTCTCAAACTTAGACTCCAAGGAAAAGAATTCATGGTCACGGTTCCATACAAAGTTCCTGAATTCATTTGGATCCGACTTCCGGTACCGGAATTACAGGGTGATATGCACCAAAAATGTGAAAATAATGTCAACCTTTTAACTTGGAGATGGGTGAACCGATTTTCACAAACTTAGATTCAAATGAAAGGTCTCATGGCCCCATACATAGTTCCTAAATTTTATTTGATTCCGACTTCCGGTTCCGGAATTACAGGGTGATATGCACCAAACATGTGAAAATAATGTCACTCACTTTTCTCGGAGAGTACTAAACCTATTTTCACAATCTTAGATATAAATGAAAGGTCTCATAGTCGCATACAAAATTTCTGAATATGATTTGGATCCGACTTTCGCTCCCGGAATTGCAGGGTGATATGCACCAAAAATGGGAAAACAATGCATTAAAAATGTGAAAATAACGTCACTCACTTTTCTCGGAGATTGCTAAACCGATTTTCTCAAACTCAGATTTAAATGAAAGGTGTCACGGTCCTATACGAAGTTCTTGAATATCATTTAGATCCAAATTCTGATTCCGGGAATACAGAGTGATATGCATGAAAAATGTGAAAGTAATACATCAAATATGTGATAATAATGTCACCCACATTACTCTGGGATGGTTAAACCGATTTTAACAAACTTAGATTCAAATGAAAGGTCTTATAGTCCCATACAAAGTTCCGAAATATCATGCGGATCCGACTTCCGGTTCAGTAATTACAGGGTGATATATACTAGAAATGTGAAAATAATGTCACTCGTTTTTCTCGGAGATGGCTTAACCGATTTTCACAAGTTTAGATTCATATGAAAGGTCTTATAGTCTCATACTGTATTCCGGTATTTCATTTGTATCCAACTTTCGGTTCTGGAATTACAGGGTGATATGCATAAAAAATGTGAAAATAAAACACCAAAAATGTGAAAATAATGTCACTCGCATTACTCTGAGATGGTTGAACCGATTTTACATGGTTAGATTCAAATGAAAGGTCTCGTGGTCCCATATCAAGTTCCAGAATTTCATTTCAATCCTACTTCTGGTTCCGGAATTACAGGATGTGCCAAAACTGTGAAAATAATTTCATTCAATTTTCTTGGAGATAGCTTACCCGATTTTCACAAACTGAGGTTGAAGGGCCCTAAGGTCCTATACAAAATTCATGAATTTTTTAGCCTTTTCATAACGAAAAGCTATAGTTACCATCAAAATCGACCTATGATCCTAGGCCTGTAGGGACAAATGGCATATACCAATCGAATCAATTTGTTGTATGTGAGGGTTACATATATTGTCATTTTTGTTGCTTTAAGATTGCCAACCTAATTTTCACAAACTCAGATTCAAATGAAAGCTGTTATGGCCCCATACAAAGTTCAAAGTTCCTGAATTCGTATGGATTCATATGATTTGCTTATGATGCTGTTCAAGACGAATAGTTGACAAGGTCTTATCAATCATAAACAATTTCTCTTGGCCTATGAACTTATTCCCGATCAAGCTTTCAATTCCGGAATTATAGCGGATATATGTAGAAATGATAATATAAAGAGCGTGTTTCTATACACGATGTAAAAATAAACGAAATCTCTTGAATGAACCATGTAATTCCTGAATTCCATGCCTGAACATTGTATTTTGATAGCCGAAATATTTTATTTTGGGAATATGAATAATATGAGAAAGGCATCATTACACCACTAGGTGGATTAAAACAGGTTTTTATTTTATTCCGAACATAACACAAATGCAAATCAAGCCAAAGATTTTTATTATTAAACGGTTACGGGATTGAGAATTTGCATGATTCTCGGATATTTGATCCCAAAATCCAACCCGAAAACGAGCCTGACGGTTCGGGTTTAGAAAAACGGATGAATGGTACAACGTGCTGAGGAACGTTCCAATATAGAGTTTGTGACCACCATTTCCAGTGCTTCCGGAAACGGGATCCGAGGATTAGTATAGCCGGATCATCGCTCTGTATAACTGCGCAAAATGTTCAACACTCTAATTAATTCTGGAACCGGAAGTCAGATCCAAATGAAATTCAAAAGTTTTATATAGGACCATAGGACCATTCATTTGAATATCAAAATCGGTCACGCAGTCTCGAGTAAAGTAAATGAAATTGAAATTTTTACATCAATCACCCTGTAATTCCGGAACCGGAAATCCGCTAAAGATGAAATTCAGGAATTTTGTATGGGACCATCCAAGTGTACACCTCGAGAACGCTCTGAAATAGTGTCGATTTATCTTAAGCATAATCGATCAGTTGTATTGATCCATCGTAAATATCGTCGAAATCAGTTCGGTTTTACATCTCATCCAAGTCAGTCGATAAAACAAAACCGCTTACGTTCGGGACAGAAGAAACCAAGTACAGTATTGTGTAGTGAACAATTGAACGATCTCGAAATGAGTGAACCAAACGAACAAATGCTACCGCCGACACGAAAGAATACAATTATTGTTGACTTCAGACAGTGCAAAATTCGACCTTCGATACGAGAACTTGAAGGTTTGTTTAAGGAGCAAATGCATCTTGACATTAAACGTGTGCTTTTACTTCAATGCAATAAGACGAATAATGTTGTTTACATTAAGTTTTATAAAGAGTTGGATGCAATTAAATTCGCATAAGACAATAACAATGTGCACTATGTGGAGCACGAGAACATTAGTTACAACATTCCAGTATATTTGGATGATAGTGCTATAGTAGTGCATGTGCATGATCTTCACTCAAGCGTCACCGATTCTTATATTCGCAAAACTATGTCCCAATACGGAGAGATTCTCTCTATTGAAAAAGAAAAGTGGAAGAATTTATTCCCCGGTATTCTAAATGGCATAAGTTTATAACGCATACACTTGAAGAGGCCTATACCTTCTTATGTGATTGTTTCCTGCGTCTATGTAACAGGACATTGGAGCGAAAACCCCATTTTGAGACTTTTGACTTTGTTCTCCCAAGAGTTTGAGATTTATGTTCATAGCACCGGCGAAAGACCACTATATGGTTAAAACCGGATATAAATAAATGATGATGTTCATAGCTCTAAATCCGATTGATTACTTGATTACTGTGACCAAATATTTTAAGGAATATACAAACAAAATAGTTGAGTGATCTACTTTATTCATATTTATACACAGGGCTTTTTTGTGGGGGCACGCGAGGGCCCTTACATAAAATTTCGAAAATATCACCGTTACTCATCATATCAATCCATAAATTAGTTTGGTCATCAACAAACCAGACCAACAAATCGAAATAATACCAATCTTGATGATATCGTTTTTGTTTCATCAACAATATGAGGTTGTGATTTTTAACACTTATCATCCTACATATTATAAAACCACAATTTCTAAAGATCAGCTTTGATAATTTAATTATTTTTTCTAGTCGTCGCTTATATGACCTTTCGAAAAAATTTCAATACTCATCACCTTGTGATTCTGGAACCGGAAGTCGAATCCCGATGAAATTCACGAATTCAGTGTGGGTCCATAAGAACTTTCATTTGAATTTAACTCTCCTTATTAATACTGTCCATATGAGTACCATGGGAGTTACAACGAGAGAATGTGAGAGAGAATTAATAATAACTCCACAGAGAGCTTAATCTTCTACTAGAAAAAGTTTCATCGCTATTGGATTTCAAGATCAATGGGACACCACTAAACATGTTCTATCCTATGAAGTATTTGGAATCAAGGATTAATTAACAATCATCATTCTTCCACGGACCCAAACAATAAAGTTTATAATCACAAAAGGATTTATGAGCAAAATTTGATCAAAATTTGGAAGCTCCTTTTAAATTTATTAAGTATATTGTAAACAAAAGTTACCCTTGTATAACAATACATTCTATTGTTCAGCTATTATTGTTTTTATTAAAATATTATGATTTTAAACAATAAAACAAGAAAGGACTTCCATATTTTCTCTTTAACACAAAAAAATTGGCAACTTGATGAATTAAAATTTGAGAACTTGATAAATTATAAACCAATGCACAATTTGTAGAACACTCTAAATGACTAAATTACAGTTCTTAACATGTTTTATAACATTACCAAATTTCAAAAATAAGGGATATAACTGCGTCAAAGTATTTCAGACTCGATAAGAGCAAACAAAAAAGAAAAAAAATAAAAGATTGATTTAGCAACCAGTACCTGTAGTTAAAATAATCAACGACGATTACTTGCTTTTGAAAGATGGGTTCACTCTACTAATCGGCATCAATATACGACAACTGGCTTGAAAGACCAGAGCCCAGTACATTGAACCGCCAACCTGGCACATCTTTTCCTATTTATAACCGTCAAATAAGTTTTCACAAAAAGTATTTAGCGACCCTTATTGCATTTTTCATATGAAATCACTGTGAAAACATTTTGAACCAAGCCCCAGAGAACACAATGTCATATACCATTCGAAACAATTCGTCGAGGTTGCCAAATGTCTGTGAATAAACAAGTGTGTGAATGTGACAAATAATGTCACTCAATTTTCTCGAAGATGGCTCGACCGATGTATTATGATTTCATGTTATTAAATCTTATCTGGATCCAATTTACGATTTCGGAATTACAAGATAGTATGTGGACAATAATGACACTCTTAACAGATTTCCAAAAACATAGAAAAAATGTCTCATAGTCCATATACTGGTACTTACATTTAACAGAATCTGACTTCTAGTTTCGGTATTGCATGGTAATATAGTAAGTGAGAAAACTGTAAATTTCTAGAGTATTAGGTCTACAACTTTGCTTCCGCCGTTTTCCGATAGGTGGCTGTACCGGCTGAGGCTGGTCAAAATACATAGATAATAATGCCTTTAAAGTGAGTGTGTACAGTGCCTAACGAATTGTCATCGCCGTTTCAGTGACAGTTATTCTTGTTTTCGTATTATTCACGCTCGAAAATGTCTGTTTATGTCCCCAATTTTCGCCATTTGCGGGAAGTTTTACTTTTCCGTTACAATTCGAAAAAAAAAATGCAGCTGAAGCGCATCGAATGCTCTCAGAAACTTACGGTGATGCTGCTCTGAGTAAAAGAAGGTGTCGGGAGTGGTTTCAACGTTTTGAAAATAATGATTTCGATGTCAAAGACAAACATGATGGTGGAAGAGAAAAAACCTTCAAAGATGAACAACTAGAAGCATTGCTTGATGAAGATTCATGCCAAACCCGAGAAGAGCTTGCCGAATCGTTGGGAGTGAGTCAGCAAGCCAATTGAAAACGTCTCAAGGCTCTGGGTATGATTCAGAATAAGGAAACTGGGTGCCGTACGAGTTGAAACCGAGGGACATCGAGCGCCGTCTACTTGTATGTGAGCAACTGCTTCAAAGACAAAATCGTAAGGGATTTTACATCGAATCGTAACCGGTGGTTCGATACGACAATCCTAAACGCAGAAAATCATGAGGAAAGCCCGGGCATGCTACTTCGTCGAAGGCAAAACCGAATATTCACGGTGCTAAGGTGTTAATTTGTATTTGGTGGGATCAGCTCGGTGTGATTTACTACGAGCTCTTAAAACCGGGTGAAACCACAGGAGAACGCTACCGAACGCAGCTGATGCGCCTTAGTCGCGCGCTAAAAGAAAAGCGGCCACAATATCAAAAGCGACATGACAAAGTCATCCTCCAACACGAAAATGCTTGGCCTCACGTCGCAAAAGTGGTCAAAAAGTACCTGGAAACGCTGAAATGGGAAGTCTTGCCCCACACGCCGTATTCCCTAGATGTCGCCCCTTCTGACTTCCACCTATTCCGTTCGATGGCACACGGCCGGGCAGATCAACATTTTCAATCCTTCGAAGAGTTGCAAAAATGGATTGCTTCATGGATAGCGTCAAAAGAGGACTTCTTTTTACGAGCCGGGATGTCGGGATGAAAGATGGGAGAAAGTTGTCGCTAGCGACGGACAATACTCTGGATAATACATCTTTAAGCACTTTTTCGCAATAAAGCTTTTAATTTTGAGGAAAAAAAAACGGCGGAAGCAAAGTTGTACACCTGATACAACCTAACAATATGCTTAAAAATACTGATGTATTATTGAAGATAACTGTTTGTCTTTTGCGTGAATAAGTACATCTAATAATATTTTTAACCTTTTTCGTTTCAAAGATTTATCAGCTACAAAACAGGGTACATTTTGATGATAAGTAATGGAAAACAATTTGTTGTTAGTGCTACTAAGAATCCTACCAACAACGAAATCCCTATATTGCTAAGTATAGGTCAATACATCCCATGAAATCACAGTTGCGAACTGTGCGAAACAAAATGCTTCCGAAATTACTCTCAATTTCCCTCCTCATCGAGTGCCAAGTATACGCAACTAATCCAAACATATGAAACAAATTATCAATTCACAATGGAGATAAGGAAGCAATCATCCCTGGCTGTTGAAGCCGCTCAACCCTCGTTTCCTCAAATGTAGAAAACTCTAGCAAGGCCGACGAACCCTCGGTTTTATCGTGATGCTGTTATTTTTACCCATCGTCTCTACAGCCCAATCCATGGTGACGATAACGAGGGGAGTAAAACTCTTCGAAATCCCATGACCCGCAACCGTAACGGCAATTTAATGCACACCACCTTCCGGTTGCGTTTACATCGATCCAAGCTCACGACCCTACAGAAATTTAGGACGCGTCGGAAATTTTTTCCAATAACAAGCGATTAACGGGAGTATGTCGAATCGTTAATTTAATTCCGTTCGCTGCTGCTGTACACGGCATCTTACCTGAAAAGTTGTGCTATTGAGTCGTGACGAAACCGGCTTAAACATTTTCATAACCTCCTTCCGATGTTGGCGAAGTCGAGATTCGCATTTTTGGTCATGTTATGAAGTGATTAGGATTAACCTGACTTTCAAACAAGCCGCACGTGGCACTCCTCGGTTCACCGTCGGCAAGTCGCGACTTCAGGACCAACCTATGTAGTGACACGTGCAGGTGCCGATTAATTTGTGATCTGCGCCGGCCCGAAGGCAGGCGTGAGGGTGATTGTTTGATTGAGCCTAAATTGGGTGATGACTTGTTTGTAGTAGATTCCCCCAGCTACCGCTGTACGCAGTCGTTAACGTACTCCTATTGTTCGACAAGAACAAACGTAGTTTGGGAAAACAAATTATGATTTGTCGATTGTCGGGAAATTACAGCGGCTGTCGGCAGCAATGTGTCACGATACAACTGATGGGCGCCCTTTTTCTGGTTAGAAAATGTCGCTATGATGTGAAAATACTTAATATTTCATTTCTTGTCGTGTGTTATAATAAGTTAATCGGAATATCATGAATATTCAATTTACAACAATTCCAATCATTCAATACATATTCATTCTTGAGTCTGATAAAGAGTCCCCAAATCACATCGACTTGCTCACGATTATTGAAGCTGTCAACTGTCATTTTACTATCGCAAACCAGCTATAGAAAATCATGTCCGAAACGACTTCGCCGGTCAGATTTTATTTACATCTACTTGTCCAACATCATGCCTATCCCATATCGTGAACACGCATTACCATAAACAATAATGGCATGGCGGTCGAGTGGAGGAGACAGGTAACTTTCAATTTTTCTTCGAATAACTTTATTGAAAGAAAGACCACAGTACAAAGGGACGAATCGTCACCTGGGTGGTCAGCAGGTTATTTTTTATCTTCCACTCGTACGTTGAAATAAACACGCTTACTTCTCCGAGAATCAGCAATCATTTCCAATGAATCAGCAGAATTGTGCCTCCACGGATTATTGATTGTACTCCGGATAAAACTTTACGGTGGTTTACCCTTTAGAACCGAAACTGACCGAACGGCGTGCGTGAGGCCCCGTGTTCAAGTTAACACATCGGTTAAACGATAATTAAGTAATTACATATTTTCACTATTCAAAGACCCAATAAATTCTTTTGTTAAACGCTGTATGATGGTAGGACACGGGATCATACATAATTGCTTCGAAGAAAAAAGGTGTGCGAGATGCGATTTGTTAGAAATCTGTTGAACCGGTGAACTATTCAGCTGTCAACAGCAAAGTTCCTTTCTTTAGCTGGTGTCAGTCAAAACTGTTTCCCTCGTTGTTTGCATCCGTCAAGTATGTCCCAAGAACTTTCGATACTCAACAATTAGCACTATTCGTTGTATCAGCTGGTTAGGGTTAACCGTGAATTTTATTGATCGATAAGGTTCAAAGTCAAAAAAAATATGATAAAGGCAAAACCAGTAAGAAACGAGTTTCGTATCAAAATCATACCTATACCGCTATTCTTCCATTCTGAAATAATCGAATAGAATCGTTGTTAATCATTGAAATTTTTTTACGAAGATATTTCACATTTAATTCTAAAGACTGTCCCAGAAAGTATGGACGCAACCAAAAACCGCTGCAATTTCGCAATGGTTCAGAATCTGTCCATTTTTATGGCTGCGTCCTGTTGTTTACACTCTTCTCTAACCACTTGTGCAGTTGTTTATTCGTTTTCATTAGTTTGTTTCGGAATGCGTGGACTTTCAGCAGAACAACGTCGAAAAATTGTGTACAAATGGTGCACAGAACGCGGACT
Organism: Malaya genurostris; assembly: GCF_030247185.1. Taxonomy (NCBI): domain Eukaryota; kingdom Metazoa; phylum Arthropoda; class Insecta; order Diptera; family Culicidae; genus Malaya; species Malaya genurostris. The sequence continues at coordinate 73,036,557 of NC_080570.1, read as the reverse complement.
GTCACTGAGAAAGATAGCAAAAATTGAAGAAGTAAGTGAAAAAGCCGTGCGAAATGCAATCAGGAAGTTCGATGAGGATAACACCTTTGAGGATAAACCGAAAACGGGTCGAAAAAGAGGTCCTGCTAACCCTCAGTTGGATAAACGTATACTGAAGGCGTTCGAGCAAAAGAAGGAGATTTCAGTTCGGGATGTGGCCATGTGGACACTTCGAAGTCAAATGTTCTTCGTGCTAAAGAATGTTCGAATCTTCGAACCTATAAGAAGCAGAAACAACCAAAACGTAGTCCGAAACAAGAAGCATCGATCAGGCCGAGGGTTCGAAAGCTGTACAATACAATGCTTGCTGGAAATTTGAACTGCATAATCATGGACGACGAAACCTACGTGAAACTCGTTTACAAATCCTTGCCGGGACCACAATTTTATACGGTGCGAGAAGGGCAAGTGTTAAACCAGTCCGAGACATCGATTGAAGTCGAAAAATTTGGTAAGAAAGCTATGGTCTGGCAAGCAATTTGTAGCTGCGGTAAGATTTCACCACTGCTTCAATGAACAGCGAAATATACATCAAGGAATGTTTACAAAAACGACTTCTACCCATGATTCGAAGCCACAAGGATCCTGTTGTCTTCTGGCCAGATCTTGCTTCTTGCCACTACTCGAAATCAATGGTAGAATGGTATACTACCAAAAATGTCACTTTCGTCCTAAAAGACATGAATCCACCAAATTACCCACAACTTCGACCAATTGACTAATTTTTGGCATTAACGAAGGCACATCTTAGGAAACATGTCTCGGCAGCCGAAACCATTCAACAGTCGAAAAAGATTGGAAAAAAGTGTCAAAATTTGTCGCCAAGAAGTCTACAATGGCCAAGTAGCAAATGTTGAGAATAATATTCTGTTGTTGAAGTCTAATATTATCAGTATATCGAATAAAATTTGAATATCCAACACTTGTGAATTATTTACAGCAAAATCAAAGTGCGTCCATACTTTCTGGGACAGTCTGCACAGACATTTTACGTACTCGACGAACTGAGTCGAATGGTATGACACTCGGCCCTCCGGGCCTCGGTTCAAAAGTCAGTTTTCACAGTGATTGCATAACCTTTCTATATGAGAAAGGCAAAAATTTGAATAAATTTGCTTAAGCTGTTCCTTCGTAAAAAAATACAAAAAAGTGTTTTTTGATTCAAATTATCCCCTCTTAAAAAGTGTATTTATTCCGATGTATTTGTGCGCACCAAGTGCAAGTGTTTATAAACGCCATATGTAGGTTGAGCTATTGTATACTTCTTATGCAAAAGATAGGAAAGTGGGCAGCAAAAGATGAAAAATCTTATGTTGCATGGTGTAAAACAATAGGAGGGTGGAGAATGTTCGTACACTAGGAAGAGGGGTTCCAAAAATATCGGCATAGCTTCTCTCGCACTACTCTACTGTAAAATGACAATGACAAAATGACAAGAAATTATTGTCACTCTCAGTTTCGCTTGCAAACTATGAGAACGAAATCCATGTCCAGTCAATGACATAAACGGGAAAGTAGTTTCAAAATTGTGTTTTTTCTTTCATTTGCCCTTTCAGTCATTTGCTGTTTTCAGTGAAAATCCTATAGTATTCAGTGTCGATATTCAACCAAAGCTGTGAGAATTGAAAACGACAGAAAAAGGTTTCACAATAAGTTTTAACTGTTGGTGCTCGAATTTGTAGTAGTTTTGGTTTCCAAAGAAGCTCTGGGATGTAATTACTTCGATTTGCCATATTTTAGTCACTTTTTATAGCCAAGCGTCACATATTTTCAATACACCGATGCAAGAATGAAAATTTCATTTCTGCTGTTGCTACCTGAAGACGTTAGTTTGGTTTCGTCTTGTCATAGAGGAAAGAGTGACGTTGGCAATTATGCTCTCTCATTTTTTCGATGAGAAACTAAAATGCTTCGTCTCTCTTCGTTTGTTCTGGTGTCGGTCATTTGCGAATGAGTAAAACATTGAAAATGAGACTGCTGAAATGGTTTCTTTCATTGAGAATGTGTGACAATTTTAAGCTCTGCTCCAGACCAACTTCAAACTGTCATATTTCAGCCAGTTAAGTGACATGAAAATAATGCACCAGTGAATCGAAAGAATTAATATCAGATTGAATTATGGTGAAGATTGTTTACGGTTATAGTAAACCGTAACCTAACAGCAAGGGCTCGAAGTAGCACTGAGGTACAAATGTATTCCATGAGAGCATTCTAGGGTCAACTATCAAAACTGTTTTGTGCTTAATGTTATGCACCATTTACGTCACGCTAAATGTATAAATAGGTAAGAAAACTCCCCTTCTTCCATGTCAAAATTAATCACAGATTTGACAATCCCCCTAAAAAATTTACGTAATGATTTTCATCAACCACTCCTTCGATATTTTTATCAATTCGTCTACTATATTGTAAAATCGGTTTCAATCCACCTGTTGTCTTTCTCGTAATCGTTGGGATGAGAGTTGGGAGAATTTGTAGATTTGAGGCTGGATCCAAATGAAATTCATTTGTAGTTTAGTAGATATATTTGAGAAAATAAATTTTCCCAATAGCAGCATTCAAACGAACCGAAGTTTGCGAAGATCGGTTCAGCTATCTCTGAGAAAATAGCGCGTTGAAAAAATCATTGAAATCATATCGTATAAATCATCACACACATATTGACATCTTCCGATCTAGTCGACCTGAGTCGAATGGTATATAGCACTATGGCAATTCTATATCCTTTCTATAGAGAAAGGCAAAAAGAATCTATGGTCCAATAGCAATGAAAAAATTTGAATTAACCGAAATCCTACGATTTACGTTTGAAAGAACTCAAACCAGCAAACAAAAAGAATACTGAAATATCCCATGACAATTTATTTCTTTTTCGAATATTACGGAAGCATTATAGAATTTCTCATATAAAAAGGCTATACAAAAACTGTGAAAACCGATTTTTGAACAGAAGCCCGGCGGGTCGAATGTTATATACCATTCGACTCAGCTCGATGAACTGAGCAAATGTCTGTATGTGTATGTGTGTGTGTGTATGTGTGTGTGTCAAATAATCTCACTAGGTTTTCTCGGAGATGGCTGAACCGATTTTAACAAACTTAGATTCAAATGAAAGGTCTCGTGGTCCCATACGGAATTTCTAAATTTCATCCGGATCCGACTTCCGGTTCCGGAGTTATAGGGTAAAGTGTGTTACATATTATACACCGTCACTTAAACCGGCGAAACAAAAAACGTAAAAATAATCGATAGTCATTAGTAGTATATAGTATAGTATCCGGTTCCGGAAGTACCGGAAATAGTGGTCATATATACCAAAATGGATCTCACTCACTTTTCTCAGCGATGGTTTGACCGATTTCCACAAACTTAGATGCAAATGAAAGGTCTTATGGTCCCATACGGAATTGCTGAATTTTATAAGGATCCGATCTCCGGTTCCGGAGTTATAGGGTAAAGTGTGTTCAATATTGTACACCTTCACTTAAACTGGCGGAACAAAAACCGTAAAAAAATTATAAACTGGACTCCAAACCGTTATTCCCAATCTTAGGGTCAACTGAAAGGTCTTATGGTCCTACCAAAAATTACTGCATATTTTCGGATGCAACAAACATTTAAATCGTAATTTAGAGTGCGTACTAGTAGAGTTTGTATGACATGTTAGTTGGTGGCCGTACGAACAGACTTTGATTATACCGGTTCTCGGGTTCCGGTGCCGGAAGTGCATATAATAGTGAACCCACTTCATTTTCTTAAGGATGACCTACGCAATCAAAGCACTGTTTTATTCTGTATGTTATACTAGTTAATTCACAAACAATCTCTTGGTTTCTTTCAAAAATCGAAGAGAAAAATTTTAAATAGAATACCACAATTAATTTTATATACATGAGAAAGGCATCATTACACCACTAGGTGGATTAAAACAGGTTTTTCACAAGCGATGGCGAAATGAGGTGCACAATTTTATAAAATTTACTGGTAAATTCATCTAGTTGACAGACCTTGTTAGTTGGTGGATATATAAATTTACTTTGGGACTACAAGTGCCCGGTTTCCGCTTCCGAACGTACCGGCAATAGTGAAGAAAAGTTCCAAAAACAAAACTCACTTCGATTTCTCTGCAACGGGTCAACCAATTTTCACAAATAATAATTCAAATTGAATATCTCATTGTCTTAAAAGATACTGTGCAATTTCATCCAGATCCGACTTCCAGATCCGAAGTTATAGAGCAATGAGTATCAAAACTTTTAAACAGTCACAAAATGATGCGAAATCGGTACGTGCTGGTACGGAAGAAGAAGAAGAAGAAAACGCACGCGCCTAGCACATGGCGTGCTTTGTTCAATTTTGTATAGCGTGCAGGGTTCCCATATTTAAATCTTTATTAACTTGACATAACTGTTTACACATTGAAAAAGGTGTTGGTAGTTTCAAAAAAAAAAACTTGACAATATGAGTAATAGGAGAAAGGCACCATTACACCACTAGGTGGATTAAAAAAGGTTTTTCATAAGTTTCCAATATCAATCGAAAGCTTGTGGGTTTGGTTTGAAAGATATGCGAAGAAACTGGCTCTTATGCCGTGAAACGATCGAATTCTTCTTAGTATTGGTAGTTTGTTGAACTTGAAACTTGCGATGAATGAAAACAATAATGAAATTAAAAAAAATCTTTTCTCTGTCAGCCCTCTGATTCTGTAACCGGAAATCGGATCCGGATTATATTTAATGGTAACCTTCAATTTGAAAAAAAAATCGGTTCAGCCATCTTTTAGAAATCGATGTAAGTTCTTTTTGGAATCTTTTGACCTTTGTAACGGAACTGGTAATCGGGGACCAATATTGTAATTTATGAAGTCCGATAGGACTATAGGACTCTTCATTTGAATCTAAATTTTTTGAAAATCGGTCCAGTCATCCCCGAGCAACACTTTAATGATAGTTGATAAAATAGTTTCAGAACTCGTTTCCAAGAGATCTGTGTTGAAGTAGATGAAGAACGTTCGCTAGAAGATGCGCCAGCTAGCATACAATCGTTTATTATCAAATTTTGAGTACACAATACTGTATTGCTGGTCTGATATTCACAGTATATATAATCAAACTGGAATTTCCAATACTTTTGTACCATTTGCACTGTAAACTAAGTGCATCTCCACTTTCTGGGACAGTCTTTATATAACTACCATGAACTCATTTATTCTTCAAGACAAAATTCAACAATTGTAAGAATGTTCGCTCACAGCACTTCCGGATCGGGTAATTTATTTATATCGTGTGATATTTTCAATCTTTATGCATATGATCTAAACGTTTTCAATCGCACGAAATGATCAGATCCATTAAAATGTACATTTTCAATCTAGTTCTACTTATAAGCTAATGATATCGACACGAATACCTAAGTTCTAATGAAACAAAACAGCAACAATTTCGAGCATTACATAATCAGTAAAATTTGAAAGTTACTTTTAGCTTGTGTGTATCACAACATATGATAGTGAATGACATCAAACTTAGTATTTCCAGAACCATAAATTAAAAAGAATATCCACAACAGGATCACATGCTTTCGTTCCAAAAAGATCATTCATATGCAGCGCTCTCTTCATTAAATTCTACCTGTCAGCAAAAGTTTTGCCACTTGTTTCTGTCGCAAAAAAATAGCGAGAAATTCACCATTAAACTGATGTATGCGTTATGGAAGCAGCCGTGCTGTCTTCATGCCTAAAACGTTGTTGCACCATGATCATGATATGTTCCTATGCATGATGGATGGGCGTAGTAGCAAGGACTCTTGAGTTCTACCTACAAGCATCCCAAATACGATACGAGCACGAACAAACGTATCTATACCGTGCTCAATTCTCTGCTCCTTTTCCTAGAAATTGCTTTTTCATCATTTGTTTACATAATTATACAATAGCAAGGAGGAAAAGCATTCTCCCCCGAATTTATGCTGTCTCAATAAAAAAAATCTTCGGAATAATAATGAGACCCGAAGAAATTATAATTACTCATCAACTTGTGCTTGTGCTTCTGTCACAGGAGAGACCCGAAAACAACAGCAGTATCGTTTCCCCAGTGGGAATTTAGAAGCGGAAGAGAAACTCTTCCTTCCATTCTTTTCCCAATTGTTAAGTCACGTACACGCCACCACTGTTTAACACAGGTTATATACCGCTACCGGCCGGTTCTAGAGGCGTGTATATTGTGACGTGACGAACGCTACGTTACCGTGGGCTGGAGACGGTAACCCACGTGTCCTATCTCTGCATCGGGTCGTGTACCCTTTCAACGTACGTTGCAAGAAAAATCGACCACCAGCATCCTGGCCTGTACTCGTTTCTGAACCACTCGGAGACGGATATATCGCAGACTGTCGGTTCGTTAGTATCGTGCAGCTATTAAAACGCAAGAATTTCTAACATTTGATTTTCAACCGGCGAAAACTACCCCAAAGCAGCACTGCTCTAGCTCGAAGGGGAGAATAATACTAAAGGAGAAACAGCGTAAAAAATAATTGTCCTCCCGTCGGTTGCATGGACAATGAATTGCAGGGAAAGCTTAAGGCAGGCTATTGAAGGCAGTGTTCCAGAGTACGTGTGATTCTATAAATTATTCTGGTTGCATTTTATCCCTTTTATTTTTTTTTTCAGTTCGTCGAGAAAATATCGTTCATATTTGGCGCCGCAACAGATAGTGACACTACAACTATCAAACATGTTAAACTAACACTCACTCAATAAGTCGTGTGACTGACACACATATCCATATGACGCTTATAAAGAACCAACTTTCAAAAAACTATGTTTGAAATATCATGACATTTCGATTAGTCTGAAAAAAAATGGCAGAGAATTTTGTAGTTTTCAAACAATCGGTGAAAAAAATACAGTAAAAAATCAGCATTGGCTTCAAAAGTGATATCCGGACTCTGCTTCATCGAAAAAAAAACATTTGTTATTGGTTTGCTGAATTTAAACGTGGTCATACAGACATCGATGATGGTGAACGTTCTGGTCGCCCAATGAAGGGGGCTATTCGAGCAAACATTAAAAAAAGTCCACAAATTGGTTATATCCAATCCTAAATTGATATTACGTGAGACAGCTGAGACCGTAAAGATATCAGAAGAAAGTGTGTTTAAAATTATGCATGAACATTTTGACCTCTTTTCAAAGTGGAAGCTGTGTTTACGCACAGTCGATCAAAAACAATAACTTGTTGATGATTTAGAACAGTGTTTGGCCATGTTTGCGTGTAATAAATCAAATTTTTTGCAGCGATATGTCACAATGCATGAAACATGGATCCATCACTTCACTCCGGAGTCAAAACGATCATCATTTGAGTGAACTGTAGTCGGTGGACTACGTCCAAAGAGTCCGCAGGCACAACAGCCAGTATGGCTTCAGATTTCATATTGAAAACATTGATGAAGTAAAGAAACTAGTATTGATTAATAATCGAATCATCGTCAGAGAAGTTGTTGAGTACCTCAATATATCGATTGGCTCGTACCATTCGATTATTACAAATAGTTTGGACATGAGACCCAAGATTTGTACTTAAATTTATTCAATTTAGAACAAAAACAGCATCGCATTAACATGCTTATAATCCCAATATAAGCTGTCACCCCATCCATTTTTTAGGATGTACTTTTGAGCCGAGGCCCGAGTGTGACTCAGCTCGTCGAATACGCAAAATGTCTGTATACGTGTATGTAACGTTTTTTTGTGCTAACTTTTCTCGAAAATAGCTGGACCGATTTTCACAAACTTAGATTCAAATCAAAGATCTTGTGGTGATATTCAAATTCCTGAATATTGTTTGGAACCGACTTCCGATTCCGGAATTATGGGATGAACTGTGCAAAAAATGTGGAAATAAGCGAACCAACTTTTTTTCAAGATGGCTAAACCGATTTTCACAAACCTAAATTCAAATGAAAATTCGTATGGTTCCATACACAATTCCGGAAATTTGTTTAGATCTGTCTTCCGTTTCCGGAGTTAGGGGGTGAAATGTACAAAAAATGGTAATAAGTATACTAACTTTTCCCAGTGATGGAATTTGCAAATTTAAATTCAAATGAATGGTATTTTGTTCCTTTCAAAACTTCTGAATTTCATCTGATTCGACTTTCTGTTCCGGAATTATAGGGTAAAGTGTATTAATAATTTTATACTATCACTTCAGGGGAGAATAAAAAAACGTAAAAAAATTTCCAGATCGGCCTCAAAACTACTTCAATCGGTGGTCATTATTACAAACCGATTCCGATTATTTTTCAAAAATCGAAAAAAAATATTTTGCAGAATACCACAGTATTATATATGGTAAGGAGTGTATCGAAAATAAGCTATTCACAAATTTTTCTTTCAAATTATGATAAAAAACGATAATTTATTCAAACTAAAAATTGATCCTTTATTGTACGAGTTTAAACTTGAGCATAATGAAAACCGGATGAAATTTAAGTTATTCCTTCACGAATTTTCGAACTTTTGATTGAACGCTCTTCATCAAGTTCCGGACAAGTGCTGCATCGCATTTTTTGGACGCTTGAGCCCAATTTTTATTGAACTCCTGCATGTTCCCAGATGCCTTACCAGCCTTCTTGAAGACCCTCTTCACGATTGCCGTTACTGGGCGATCGGTCGAAGCCGAGGACAATTTGGTGGATTGATATTTTTCTCAACGAAATGTATACCCTTTTCCGCAAGCCAATTGTGAATGGTTTTGGCATAGTGAGCCGACGCTAAGTCCGGCCAAAATAGTGGAGGTGTACTATGCTTCTTATATAAAGGCAGCAATCTCTTCTGGAGACACTCAGATCGATAGATTTTTGCCTTTATAGTTCCGGTAGTATAAAAAATGGTTGACTTCAAGCCACAGGAACATATTGCTTGCCATACCAGTACCTTTCGACCGAATATCTCCACTTGAATCGACCTGCCCGCATAGTTTACATTCTCCCCAACGACGACAGTAAAGTATGGTGGACCTGGAAGGGTTTTTGAGTCCTCCTTTACATAAGTCTCATCGTCCATCAAATTGCACGCATCCGGACACTGCAAAAGACGCGAATACAATTTCCGAGCTCTTGTTGCTGCTCGCTTCTTCTGTTCGACACTTTATTTCGAGATTTTCTGCTTCTTGTAGGTCTTCAGGTGATTTCGCCTCTTGATACGCCGGATCATTCCGACACTCGTTGCTGCTTTTTTGGCCAAATCACGTATTGACATTGATTTGTTCTTCATGATTAGAGATACCACTTTCTGGTCCAGTTTCGGGTTGGAGGAACCGGGTTTTCTGCCTCTTCCTGGTAGCTCATCCAAAGAATAGTGTTCCCCAAACTTATTAATGATGGTTTTAACACTGGCATGATGAATTCCAAATCGCTTCGTCAATTTTCGCATAGTGATACCCATCACACTTATCCATGTGTCCAGAACCTTAATATTCACTTCCTTTTCAATATGCGACATTTTGAAAACGCAGAATTTAAACCGCACAAACAAGTAAACAAACGAAAACTGACAGCCAAACGCACAGCATGCTGTGATCTGAGCATAAAAAACCATCACAAATACATGCGTACAACACAAATGTATGAGGATAGCTTATTTTGATACACTCCTTAGTATGATTGATATGAGAAAGGCATTTTTACAGTACTAGGTGGATTAAAACAGTTTTTTTTGTATCGTTGAACTCCACTTTGTAATGTTTTAGAACGAAATAGCTCGTAAAACTTTATATATTGGTAAAGTAAAATAATTTTACGAGTTAAAATAAACAGGTTAGTAGTCATTTAGTAGATTTAGTTTAAGTTTCGTGTTCTCTAAAACTTATGTCTTGTCTTCGACCAATCGCATAGTTAATTTTCATTCAAGACATGAGTCGATCATTGCGTTTGAGCGCAATCGTTTAAATGTGACAATCGAAGTACACTAATACCGTTTTCGTTTTCTAACCTACACGCGAGTTACTCTGACTCCAAGTAAAACGAACACGTGGTACGCACCCTAACAACCAATCATGAAAAAAAAAGAAAAAAATAAACAAACTTGCATGGATGCGTAGTGAGACCCGAGAAAATTTTCAGAGCGAAACTACGCGATTGGAGTCCGGTCCAAGGTTGCTGAGACAAACACATCAAAAGTTGTTTGGGCGACTCTGGGTCAGCTCTCGGGCTGCTCTGATCAATTAACGAAAACGGTATAAGCTTTGCGGCTGCTCCGAAACTCGCATTGGCAGTACAATATGAGCTGCGACCGCACAGGTTGACAGAAGATGGCACAGTCCGAAAAAATCTTTGTAAGATGTGCATAACTGGAGCGTTGCGAAAAGTGCACACACACACTCAGATATTTTCCGATCTCGTCGAGCTGAGTCGAATGATATATAGTACTATGGGTGTCCAAGGCTCCGTTCGCAAGTCGGTTTTCCATAAATTCTTTTACCTTTCCATAGGGAAAGGCAAAACTGTGATGTAACCTTATATTCAATTTCCAAATATGTGCATAAAAATAGATGAAAATTTACAACATTCTGATACTTTCGATCAACAATTTCAGGTTTTGCAATCTGTAAACTGTGTCAAAAAGCAAGTTGTGCGTAATCGATTGGAAATTTCAAAAAACTATGCACTGAAAAAACATTGAACCCATTTTCAAATTTTCAAGAATAAGAAAATCAACCAAAACACTAAAAGTAAAAACGTGATTAATCCACCTAGCAGTGAGATTTTTATCAATACGCATGTGTTTTTGCATGGATATTCTTAGGTGTTTTAGTTCTCATGACATTATTTTAATTATCGTCGTTTCAAACGGGAAATTGAGATTTTAATCACTCATTACCCTGTAATTTCGAATTTGCAAATCGTATCGAATTTCAATCTTAACGTGTGACATTCGATTGAACATTCCATGAGATGTCGAAGTAAGTTCCACTTTAGAGTTTTTCGTCATTATTTATGGTACTTCCAGAGCCGGTATTCAGGAATTAGCATAGCCCGAAATGATTCGAATGGCCATAAATTATTACGACAAACACTTTACTTCGATTTGGTCTTTTTTGAGAAAATGATTGAGCTTTGAGAATCGGTTCGGTACTGGAACCGGAATTCTAAAATCGGTGTAGCCGAAATCAGTTAAATTCACCTGAGGAGTGTGTAGACATCTTTGAGAAATTGTAGTGCGAATTAAAATTTGGGGGTACATTCCGAATCCAAAAACGAATACCGCTCAAACTGGAATAAATTTATTTGGTAATCGACTATCCAAATCTGCAAACCCGATAAACCTGATTAATTTATGTGAAATGAACATTTTTATACTAATCACTCTGCATTTTCTAAACCAGAAGTCGGATCTGACTAAAAAGTAAGAGGTTTTATAGGATTTTAAGACCTCTCATTTGAATCATAGATGATTCTTAGATTTCATTTGAATCTTAGATCGATTCAGCCATCTACGAGAAAAATTAGTTGCATTATTTTAATTTCGTTTCACATATCATCCTGTGGTTCCGCAATCAGAAGTCGGATCCAAACGTAATTCAGGAACCTTGTTTGGGAGTATACGACTTTTCATATGAATCTGAGTTTGTAGAAAACGGTTTAACCATCTCCGAGAAAATTGAGTGAAATTATTTGTCACACACGCATTTGCTGATCTCGACGAACTGAGTCGTATGGTATATGGAAGTCATGTTCTTCCAGCATTTATTGCTGTAAATAGTTTAAATCAATATAATTATGGAATTACTTTCAACTCGATAATGCTGGTATCATCTGGTTTACATATGCCATATTCGAAAGATTATGTTGCCAAAAATGAACCGTGCTAAAATTGGTCCGAGGCAAATTGTCATAAAAAAGGATGCTGTACACAGTCTTTTTGGTACTTAGAATGGTTTAACAATCTATGGCTTGTTGGATAGGTATTACCGAGCGAAATCTAAGTCTGGAAACATATTCTGTTTTCAAGGTCAAATGTGACAGATACTGTCAAAAAACTGAAAATTTTGACATAAAACTTCGTATAACTCAAAAAGTAAACATCAGATCTCAAAACCATTCAATAGCGTTCTGGGTGACGGGGAGACCTTTCATTTGCGACTAGTTTGATCAAAATCGGTCCAGCCATCTCTGAGATCTCGACCTCTTAGTTGACAACACACATACAGACACACACACATACACACACACACACACACACACACACACACACACACACACACACACACACACACACACACACACACACACACACACACACACACACACACACACAGACATTTGCTCAGTTCGTCGAACTGAATCGATTGGTACATGACATTCGGCCCTCCGGGCCTCGGAAAATTTTTCGAAAGTTTGAGCGAATTCTATACCTATTTTTTATATATATAAAAAAAGGTAAAAAAATCGTTATGAAGAAGTGGCAGCTAAAATTATTTACAAATATTACAAAACTTCAAATTTATGATTAAAAAATGTCATTTCAAAACTGTTATACAATTCTTCAGTTTAAAAGTAATAAATTTGCACATAACAATCTCTCTCCTGAAAACAGCCGTTCTCGAGATATGACATGTAAGTCAAAGAAATCAGGTTTTTGTTGATTTGCGCCGTTTAAACTAGTCAAACGTGATTCTTAATTCACGGAAACAGAAACAACAAACTATACCTATAACTATTAAAAGTATAATAGTAATTCTTAAAGATATCTGTTTTTAATTTTTAAAGATCGTATAAGTACAAAGTACATTATCACTCGAGAACAGTATTGTGTCGATTTTGTTTCTGAAAATAGAACAAAAGAATGGTAATTGTGTGTGTCACTTTGGTATGTGATGTGATGTGAAGTGAAGCCACCATCAGTTCAAGGACTTGCCAGTGGATGAGGGTAGACTTACAGTGGTCCCGATATGAATCATCCATTCACCTACTGCGAACGGGTATGGCCACTTTTGTTGATTGAATTAAAAGATAGCTTTTTTGGTCTTTTGTTGCTTCTAAAATATTTATTTCATGATAACGACCAACGTTTCGAAAGTTTATCCTTCATCTTCAGGGCAACTATAAATTAGTCACAAATTATTTAGTTACAATATTCCAAAATTTACTCACGACTACAAATATTTTTCGTCATATAGGTTACAACATTAAAAAACAGGTGCGGAAACGACTAATTTTACACTAAAAGAACAAACAAGATATACGAGCACAATTTTAAATGTTAATTTAATTTAGTTCACTTTCACATCTCATCCAAGTCAGTCGATAAAACAAAACCGCTTACGTTCGGGATAGGAGAAAACATGTATACTGAACAATAGAACGATCTCGAAATGAGTGAAGCAAATGAATAAAAACTACCGCGGCCACTGTGAAAGAATACAATTATTGTTGATTTCAGGCAGTGCAAAATTTGACCTTCGATACGAGAACTTGGAGGTTTGCTTAAGAGCAAATTCATCTTGATATCAGACAAGTGCATTTGCTGCAACGCAACAGGACAAATAATGTTGTTTACATCCAGTTTTATAAAGAGTGGGATGCAAAACAATAACAATGTGCACTACGTGGAGCATGTAAACATCGAGTATAACATACCAGTGTATATGGAAGATAACGTTATAGAAATGCATGATCTACTCAAATCGGTTAACGATCGGTATGTTCACAGAACTATACCTCACTACCAAGAGATACCTTTCATCGAAAAAGAAGTGTGGAAGAACTTTTTCTGTTGTATTCTAAATGGCGTACGTTTGTTACGCATGCACTTGAAGAAGCCTATACCTTCTTATGTGATTTTCGGTCAGAATATAAGGATTTCGTGTAAATCACTTGTTACCTATGACAATTAGATAGTTACATGCCAATATTACCAAATTGCTGTTTACTATGCTAAGCCATGTGAAAAACTGGACAAAAAGACAAGTTTAGAACTAGGTACGCCAGCTACCGCTAACAAGGCACCCAATGCCTGGACAAATAAAATCAATAACGATGATTCCGTCAAAGACAGTGGCCCTTATTACCATTCTTACTTCCACTTTCACATTCACTTAACTTACATGTCACTTCACTTGATTTTACCTATTACCGGTATCACGCATAGTAAAGTGATCACTGTTGAAGAAAAAACTATTTTTTTTCAACAGAATGTTGTAGCGTGATGTTCATAATGAAATCAAGTTCATTCAAGTAATTACTGTAATAAGGACCTACATTCACTTCACTTGATTTCCACCGTGAAGTGATACCCATAATAAGGGTCACAGTCAGTTCACTTGGTTCTCACCGTGTAGTGACACCGGTAATAAGGGGCAGTGACACCGAACCAATGGATGGGAGCGTAAATGTTTCTGAGTTCCTTTAATAACTTTTGCTTGAGCCGGGGTGAGGGAAACGCGTAAATAGCTGTATTGGTTTCAAGAATCAAACGCACACAAAAAATCACGCTAGTTAAGAAAACTGTACAAAAAACTTTAGTATCAAACAGTAACATTCTCGATCATTTTTGTGGCTTATTTACATTTGTCTTTGTCGAAAATAACGAAACCCGGAGGAAAGTGCCAAACCATGAATTGAACTATGGGATAAACGCTTTTTTCAATAGCACTACCATCTTCAGTTATTCTAAAATGTGCACGGTTATTATAGACAAGCTTTCATCTAACATCTTTGCGTTTTTTTCGGACAATTTTCACCTGATGCCCTTGGTTGTCTTCGATCAATAATAGCAGGTTGCTTCTAGAAAAAAAAAATGCTTCTATTTCAAAGCTTTTTCCCATCGACTAGATGCACTAGAAATGTTCGCATTCGTGCTTTCCCTTACGATTGGCCATTGCCGAAAAGGAGGCAGATATCGTCTGGAGTATCTGTTTCTGTTATTCTTAATCATTAAGTATCACTTGGCTCTCGCGAAGATGGTATTTGAGACGACATTGATGAGAAACGTCAACAATCATTATCGTCATCATCATCGTTTGGTGGCATCGTATACAGAGGAAAAGGACCGTTGGATCTTCTCATCTCACAAAACCACTTCTCACTCAAGAGGGTTGGGAAGAGTCTCACCGGAGGGACGGTTGAAAAAAAACGGCAGTGTGCAAGGAAGTGTTAATAAAACGCGAATCATAATATTTACATTCACACAATCATTGCAGGTCATGTCCGTATTGAACAATTGACTTTGTACCTTCGTAAGCCAAATGAATCAGGTTGCTCTTGACTGGTGCTTTTGACCTTTAATTTTGCATTATGAACCAAAATAGATATTTTCGTCGAACAAAGACAGCCAAACCAATCAAATAGTTCGAATGAAAAAAAATTCAAGCCAAATTATTGAATAATTACACAAATTATGGCACGCAAAATTTTCTATTCTAATAACTTTTCATTGCAACGTTGTTATTGTCAAAATATAACAAGATATGTTCGCTTAAATATTTTTACTTTCTCTAAGAGACGCTGTGCTTAATTTACTGCTTCAGATATCTTCCACTAACTGGCAAAATACAACGATGGTGGACATTCATTTTTTTGAGTATTTTAGATACCTAAAATATTCTAGTCAAAATCAGAATGCATAATAAACCCGCAAGCCTACTGTTGAGGTCAGATAATAATAAGTAATCATTGAATTTCACTGCACACTTAAATTAGACTGCTGAATCTCGGCTAAAGATATGCCGTGCTCAATAACTCTATAGTTCGAGTCCCGACCCGGAAGGATTCTTGATTCAGTGGTATCGCCATGCAATGGTTCTATACGCTTAAGAATCGGTTGCGGTTTTGAGGGAGAGGTTGAGAGTCAGTTCGTACTCACATCTCATCCGACGGTTACGGTTACGGTTGAGACGACAGAAACAGTGACAATACAGTCTAGTGAACAATAGAGTACATATATGAAATGGACAAATACGATTTACAAAAGCCTGATACTTGGCCTACAAAATTCAATTTCAATTTGTATTGATTTCAAACGCTGCAAAGTTAGACCAGCAGCAAACGAAGTTGAAAACCTTGGATGATAAGATGAGCTACGGAAAAAGTACCCTTCAATCCTCGCTGGAAGCTCCTCTCCCCAAGAAAATGGTTGACATCGAGATCCAATAGTGAAAACTTTATATTAAATAAACATATGGCCCGATCGGCCACGTAAAGCTTGTACGCGAGTAGGCTTGAATGAAAAAAAATATTGAAAAAAGAGGTTGAGAGTTTTGTTATATAATTTTAAAATATGCTAGAATTTTTTTTTTTATTCTAGCATATTTGTCATACGCTGATGAATACTGCAAATAATGATGCCACACTTTGGTAAAATGATGCGCTTTGTCGAAATATTAATAAACTAGTAGGTCAGTGCGAAATTTCGCAACTTGATTGTGGGAATTTTGAGCGAGTCGGATCGCGGAAAACATGCCAGGTGAATCAATCGGTTTTCCCACCCTCTGCCGAGGTTTGGCTGGCAGAGATCGCGTAGAGTTGTGTTCGGAAAACATTCACGAGGAATGGAAGATATGAAACACTCTTCTACAGGGTCCGGCACTCGAAGTGTAACCAATTAAAAAGGCCATAAATTCAGTTTGGAAAATTACTTTTACTTAATTCGAAGTACAAAATGTGTAAAAATAATACAAAATTCAGAATCAATTCACTTTTGCTCAATATGACCACCTTTTGCCTTGACTATGGCCTTGAGACGGTCAAAAAACGAATCGCAAGCTGCCCGAATGTGACGTTGTATTCTTTTGATGACCACCTCCATGACGTTTTGCGATGCTACCAGTATTATTGTAACGAGTTATGGTGCGATAAACAAAAACTTTATTCACTTTAAGGTGTTTGAGCTCACGAACAATCGCTGGTTGTGATTTTCCATGTAAATATAAAGCAATCACACTATTACGTTTTTAATCCATCACTGATTTTTTTTTCGCGTTCACTTTTGGCAAAATGCTTTCTTGCGCTTGTAAACAATACAACTCCGAACTGTCATTTAGCAAATTTCTAGAGAGCTGATGCCCGTGCGTCAGCTGCGCGAGCGGTCTGAAGTTGGTTACACTTCGAGTGCCGGACCCTGTACGATGTCCGTCAAGAACCGATGCAATTTAACAGTGCTGTTTTATTGACCATTGAAACCTCGTCCCATGCTATGATTGCTGCTTATTCAATTGTCTGCGCTTCCATGGAATTAGGTCTGATGGACGCGTCCGAAATATTCGTAATGAAAATAGTATATTTGAAGACGGAATAGGCTCGCCCTGAACCCAACAGACATAAGTTTTTCCCTGGTTACAAACCCTATGTCCGGATTCGGGAGCTCTTGAGGATAGAACACGCAAATAGTACCGAAAAGATCCTGTAGTTATCTCGGAATTCGATACGCCAAAGCTTCCTCGAGACATTTAAACAACTCTGTATCATTCTGTAGCAATGCAAGAATCTAATTGAAGAGATCTAATAATCGGGAAACTCAGAAATCTAAAAATCCAATAAGTAAACATGCCAATACAATGCAAGAATCTAATTCACAAAATCAAATGTTTTGGAAACACTGGTAATCTAATCCCCAATGGTAGTTTTAAACCACCTAGTGGTGTAATGATGCCTTTCTCATATCAATTATATTCTCATATATAGTACTGTCATTGTAATCCCGGAACACCTACGCTCTTTGAAAATCCCAGAATATTTACAAGTTCAGGCATATTGACTCTGAGAAAATATTTTACACGGACGGATCACGAATTGAAGAGGCTACTGGGTTTGGTATATTCAACAATAATGTTTCGGTCTCATTTAGGCTTTAAGAACCTGCATCTGTTTATGTAGCGGAGTTAGCACCAGTTCATTATTGTTTTGAGTGTAATCGTCATATTATCTCCAAAACATTATTTTCTTTTCACAGATAGTCTAAGTGCAATTGAAGCCATTGTCAATTGTCAAACGACTAAGTAGTTAACGTTTATCTCCATTATTTTGCTGATTACTTATCCCACAATCAACGCAATTCGACACACATTCGCTTTAGCTAAAAAAAGCAATATCACCAAAAATTAATGTGAAAATATTAAATACTTCTTAAAAAAAATTGAGCAAATGCACAGATTGTCATCCCATACTTTGAGTCAATAAAAAATCTCTCTCTCTAATGGCTTCGACGTAATAGACATAAGGTGCCACGCTTTCTCTTCCAGATGTGATTCTTTCGGTAATGGATAAAAAAGCTCACTAACCAGAATTTTGTATTGATAAACTTAACACATACATACAAAGCATACAAACCATTCTGAACAGTCCGTTTTAAGGAATTACTCATGCTTTAACGTTCACCCGACGCAACAGAATAAACTTTGAAGTAGTTCCTTGTACAGTTTTTAAGCAGCGAGAAAGTTTTCTCAGAACTTGTTCTGTATATTCAAGTTGCCAAAAAGTGCCACGCGTACTTTAGGGCTCTAATAAAGTGGATATTGTTCAGGTACCAGGACCGTGCGCAAGGTGGGTGGGGGATTAGAAGATTTAACCACTATACCCTTCCCCCCCCCCCCTCTCCCCCCGATGGAAGATTTTTCAACATTAGGTTCCATGACCAATAGAGTACATATTATATAAAGGTGCGATTAATTTGACTTTTCCTTCCAATTTGTGCGTCTCCCCACCCTTGAATCTCCATCCTCCTTGAACCTCCCCTCCTCTTGAACAAGTGCCCCCCTTCTTTTGAACCCTCCCTTGAACCCTCTCTTGAAACCCAACCCGGGCCAGTCAGGTACTGTGGAACATTTTGGTTGCTTAGAGAGACGTCGCTTAAATTTTAATTTGATATTGATTATGCCAATTTGAATATTCTTCTCAGATTATGAAATATAAAATGGCAGTATAAATCCATTATGATAATCATATTGAACATTGATATCTAATGGCCACTTATTATGTGCACTAAATCATTAGAAATCAAGGAAAATATATTAGTTTGACATTAGCGCTTCTACAGAACAATGATTCAATCAAAAATTTTCTGATTTGGTAAACTCGCGCTCACGATGACCAATATTATTCATCTAACTCCATTACATACAATCTATCAACTGGTAAACGATATCAGAACTTTTTCTTCTGCCTACAGCAGTTTTCTAGAACAGTCATATGTATTCCGTTATTGAGTCATTTGGCAAGCAATAATTGTGATTCCAATTAAGCACGTGACTCGAAATGACAAATAACATGAATCAAGTATGCATGTGAAAGCTTCACACAAAACAACGTCCATACAAAACAACTTTATGGATTTTTCCCACTTTTCCGGCAAGTTTTCCTATTTTTTTTATGTACGAACCCGGTGGGGGTAAAAACTGATCAAACAAAATAAGAATCATGTAAATCCGTCCATCCGTTCTCACGTGATGTGATTACAAAGAATGATCTCTGCATTTATATATATATATATATATATATATATATATATATATATATATATATATATATATATATATATATATATATATATATATATATATATATGTATATATATATATATATATATATATATATATATATATATATATATATATATATATATATATATATATATATATATATATATATATATATATATATATATATATATATATATATATATATATATATATATATATATATATATATATATAGATAAAAGTGATGAACTGATACAAACAAACCTTAAATAGTTATAAGATCATGTACAAAATAAATGTATTTCATTTAATGTAATTTATAATAGCAACTCGCTTGACAAAAACAGTGTTTAGATTAACTAATGCATACCAACATACTAATATGATATTCGAAATGTATTAGGTTTAAAGTACAGGGTCCGGCGCTCGAAGTGTAACCAATTAAAAAGGCCATAAATTCAGTTTGGAAAATTACTTTTACTTAATTCAAAAAACAAAATGTGTAAAAATAATACAAAATTCAGAATCAATTCACTTTTGCTCGATATGACCACCTTTTGCCTTGACTATGGCCTTGAGACGGTCAAAAAACGAATCGCAAGCTGCCCGAATGTGACTTGCAGGTATTTTGGCCCACTCGCGGACAATAACTTTTTTCAGCGCCTCGATACTGGTGTATCTTTTAGTTCGGACTTTGCTCTCCAAAATGGCCCAAAGAGAATAATCCATTGGATTCGCATCTGGTGAATTCGAGAGCCACTGTGTGCACGTGATGAAGTTCGGAACGTTGTTTTACAGCCATTCTTGGTTCACTCGAGCTTTGTGAGACGGTCAGGCCCGTACCCAGGATTTCGTTTCGGGAGGGGCCCAAAGATTAAAAATAATGTTACTGAAGATTGCTTATATACCTAATTCTCGATGTGCCTTTTACGGGTGTTTTTAACAGACTTTTTAAACTTTTCCACTGGAACTGTTATTGTATTACATTTTTTCACATTTACTGTCTGGTTATTTCTGCAAACCATGTCTTAGACCTTCTAAATAATTATGTATCTGTTTTTGATTTCGGGAGGGGCCCGGGCCCCTCGGGCCCCCCCTCTGGGTACGTGACTGGAGACGGTGCCGAGTCCTGCTGAAACGTCCATGGTCTGCCACCGAAATGTTTGTCTGCCCACGGCTTCAAAGCAACCTCCAGAATACTTTCCCGATAATATAACGCATTTACCTTGACGCCAGGCTCGAAGGTCTGAAGTTGGTTACACTTCGAGTGCCGGACCCTGTACTATGTATTGTGGATGCCACGGCGAAGAAAAACTTAAAACTGTGAAATAAACGAATTTATGAAAAAAAATACTGTGATATTCTATTCAAAATGTCTCTCGTCGATTCTTGAAAGAAACGGATTGTTTGTGCATTAAGAAACGGATTGTTTGTGCATTATGTTAACTAATATAACCTTCAGAATGAAACACGAGAAAGAGAAGTGAGAAGAGACACTATTGTAGGTACTTCCGGCACCGGAACTCGAGAACTGGTATAATCGGTGTTGGTTCGTATAGCCATCAACTAACATGACGTACAAACTCTACTAGTTTTTACTCAAATTTTGAAGATTTTATACGATTTTGCCATCGTACTCTAAGCTACGGTGTAAATTTTTGTTGTAGCCAAAAATATGCAGTAATTTTTGGTTGGCCCATAATACCTATCATTTTACCCTAAGATTGGGAATATCGGTTCTGTAATCTTTAAGAAAAGTGAGTAAGATCCATTTTTATGCATATGACTATTATCTCTCGTCGTTAGTCAAAAACCGGGAACCAGGATAGCCGGAATCGGTTTGTTTAGCTGCCTACTGATAATGGCTATTGATTGGTGTAGTTTTGAGTCCAGTTTGGATTTTTTTACGGTTTTTGTTCACCGCTTTACGTGAAAAATATTTAACACACTTTACCCTATAATTCCAAAACCGGAAGTCGAATCCGGATGAAATTCAGGAATTTCGTAAGGGACCACGTGACCTTTCTTTTGAACCTAAGTTCGTGGAAATCGGCCAAATCATCACTGAGAAAAGTGATTCCGGTGCTTGTGGAACCGAAAACCAGGAACCAGGATAGCCGGAATCGGTTCGTTTAACTGCTTACTGACAATAGCTATCGATTTGTGTAGTTTTGAGTTAGCTAGTGTGTCAAAATCGGTTCAGCCATCTCCGAGAAAACCTAGTGATTATTTGATACATACACACACAGATATTGCTCAGCTCGACGAACTGAGTGAATGGTATATGACATTTGGCTCTCCGGGCCAATTTTTACTAGTCAAAAGGTAAACCCTTTCTATATGAGAAAAGCAAAAAAAAGTCGCACTCAGGGACGGTGGAATAGATTTTATCCAGGCGTGAAGTGAAAAAGTGTTGGAGATAAGTTGGAGGGGGGAGGGGGGGTGGTGGTCTCATGTTGAAGGTAAGTCTATACCCAGACATTTTCCAAGTGTGTAGTTTAGTATACTCTCCGGAGGGCTTCCGCCGCTCGTGGTCACATCACCTGGTTGAAGAAAATTCAAACACAATAAGCAAAACTTGGTATTTATCAGTAGGAAAATAGAATTGTCGGTATTTTAAGATAACATATCTGTGTTACTGTATCGCGAACAATAATCGCAATAATCGCCAGCAAAATTTCCATTTATTATTTTTATGTTTCGTCTTTGACTCATCAGTGCAGAGCAGTTCAAATTGAATTGCTTAGTGCTAAACTCGGCAGTTCAATTTGAACCGCTAAGCAGACGCAACGTTTCTGCTATTTACAGAACACTTCCCATTATTAAATTAATCTTTTAATAACGAAGAATAAGAAAAACAAAAGAACATATGATAAAAGGATTCGCGTTATTTAAAATTCAATTTAAACGGAATTTACAAAGTGAAATAATTTTCAAATCAACAGTAAACAAATAATTGTTTAGAACGAAAATATTTATTGTCTTTACTCAATAGTAATCAACATCTTTTTGACAAAACCTTACCTTTTATTTCTAGCTCAAAATGTGTATTTATCTATTCCATAGTTGATATCACTTACGATCAGTTTAAACTTCCAAAATTAAGGTTAATCTAATATATTGTAGTAAACATTCAAACTACTGAGATGTCTAATTTTGCTAATATTATCTGATTGATGCTGCTAGAATACGGTTTAACACGAATGAAATGGTAAAAGATTACGTTCTCCATTACTATAACATGTTATTCACGAACTCTTCTCTCAGTAGCATTCATCATGTGTATTGTGCATTCCGTAAGTACACGTCTCTATAGTAAAAAAACATACACACTTGACAGACAACATTTAGGCGCTAAAAATGAAACAAACGGACTCATTTTACGTTGAATCTCAAGTTCTTGCATGTAGACCATATTGTGCGCGCACACAAAGTTGTGGTTTTGCTAACCCTCTTGAATGTGAAGAAAAAACAATACCAACTCTGTTGGTACTTCCCAGTTTTCCATTGACCACATGTGTTCTATACAGTATCAAAGGCTTCAGCTCAAGATCCTCCAAATGCTTTTCTCATCAAGTGCCTATATCGCGTCCCGGATCAGCCGAATACCTGAATTGTGATGCACTACCTCCGAACCGTTTTGTTTCGAAAAACGGAAAATTCAAATATCATGCCCGCGAGTATTCTTCGTTGTTTTCGTGCCGCACGCTCTTGGCGGAATGAGTTTTGTGTACATAGACATATTTTTACGCGCCATAATGACGCTGGTAATGATGATGGTTAGTTGGTTAAACACTCGAGCTGGTTACGTAAGAAGTGATGTCTATACTTCTTCTTCTCCTCCTCCTGACGTTATCTTTCCCACCGTCAGCGATAGTCATTGGGAGGAGTTTAGTTGTGGCAGTTTAGGAGGGGTAGGGGCTTCTAAACTCACTTACGAAAAACACTGTGCCCATCACCGATTGGAGTGCCGAGTAGCAGCCAACAGGTTGAAAAATGAATAAGAAAAAAAAAACGAACTCATGAAACGTTTATGCTCCATATGTATGTAAATATCATTCTCCCGGCAAGACGTATGAATGTTCCTATGAACTTTTTAGAGGTTCGAGTAATGATGAATTTGTATAAATTAAATTCGATGGTGCTAGGAATCCACTTGGCTGAATTCGGATGAGCGGTAGAATGTAAATATTTGTTGTACTCATAATAAAGTTAAAACTTCGTCCGTTCAACATTTAGAAATCACAAATAGGTATAGGAAATTTCGGAGTACAACTTCTCATTAGACTGTGATAGACCAGAATGACTTATGTAGAATAATCAATACCACACTTTTTTTTTGCATCTAGCACATATAACACAAAAAAAATATTTGAATTTCAAGGGTTACACTAATTTTCTGGAGCTTCACTATATGCCAGAAGTTATCTGTCTAAAAATTATCATGAATAGGTTATAATTTAAGAAAATATACAAATATCTTGTTAATACCTTTTCAGTCTTAAAATACAAAAATAAATACTGAAACCTTACGTATTACATGTTAATTGGTTGAGACATGATAATTTATATAACATTACAAGTATTTATATAGGTTACGTACGGTATTTGAGAACACTCTTAACACATGGATCAATAAGTCCCGAGACTAACAATGGAAACAACATTTTTTTTGCAAATTTTTTTTTTATTCATCAACATAATCACCTTTTAGGGTGATACAATGGTTCCAACGTTTTTCCAATTTTTCAATACCATGTTTATAAAAATATTTATCTTTCGCTTCAAAATAAGCTTCAGTTTTAGCGATGACCTCCTCATTTGAGCCAAATCTTTTTCCCTGGAGCATTTTTTTAAGATCAGCAAAGAGCCAGTAGTCACTGGGGGCTAAATCTGGCGAGTATGGGGGGTGGGGAAGCAGATCAAAGCCCAATTCGTTCAATTTCGCCATTGTTTTCATCGACTTGTGCCAGGGTGCATAGTCTTGATGAAAAAGCAATCGTGGCACCCACTTGGAAAAAACCTTTTTCATGCTCAATTTTTCATGAAGGATAGTAAATACACTTCCATATGATATCTGTGTCATCTCAGCAATCTCACGGAGCTTCACTTTACGATCTTTCATTATAATTTTTGTCACTTCACTCACATTTCCCGGTATAACGGCTTCCACAGGTCTACCCGAGCGTTCCGCGTCATTTGTGTCGGTACGACCACGTTTAAACTCGGCGAACCACCGACAAATCGTTGCTTTTGATGGACAAGAGTCCGGATAACATTTTTCAATCCATTGTTTCGCTTGCACGGTGTTTTTACCCATTAAAAAACAATGTTTTATCAAAACACGAAACTCGGTTTTTTTCCATTTTTTAAACAAACTACAAAACGACTTTACTCCAACCTCGATAACTCAGCTGTTTCTGGTCGGATCGACTTGAAATTTTGACCCGTTTCAAGCAAAGGTTAGTACTCTAGAAAGACGTGGTTACTGGCAGGCCCGTACCCAGGATTTCGTTTCGGGAGGGGCCCACAAATAAGAAATAATGCGTCTAAGTGATGATTCTTGTGCCTTTAGTATATTTTGTTTTATTTTTTATTGAAGAGTGAGTGCAAGTATGTACCATTTTAAGTAAATATGTACTCACATATTTCGGATTGGACAATGAGAGATTTAAGCAAAAATTTCTATATGTCAAAGGGAAGGGATCGATTTTTACATTTCTTCTAGTCCTAGTCCCATAGTTCGGATTCGACTTCTAGTTCCGGGAAAGCTGAGTGATGAGTATTAAAACCTTCAATTTCAATGGTGTGTTCTTATAAACCACGATGTAAGAAGGAACGAATATTTCGAAACTATTCAGTAAGCTCTTCTAGTTTTGCCAAATTTGTTGGTCAAGCTGATTTTAACAAATTTATATTCAAATGAAGTGCCTTATAATCCCACGTGATCCTATTTAATTTCATCGAATCAACTTCCGTGTCTGGATCAGAGATGCCTGCAGATTTGTTTGTAAATCAGCAGATTTATAAAATTAGCTATAGACATGTTTCAGTTGCAGACTTTTTTGTAGACTTTTGAAAATCACGTTTTTAGAAGACGTTTCTAAAATTTTACCGATTTTTTAAATTGCAGCGATCTTTTTTTTTGTTCGCTATACCAATTCCGTGCTTCATTCTTTGAAGAAAATATGGAGTTCGCGGACTTTTTTTCGAGTTCAAATTTTTAATATATTTGAAATTTTACAGGGTGATGAATATAAAATTTAAATTCCTAATTGGGAGTGATGATGTAATGAAAGAACAATTTTCTTAGTAGCATTCAAAAACTCCACAACCGGAACTCACATAAATTTCTCAGAGCCCACACCGATTTTCAATCGCTCCAATAATTCACACTTATACTTATATTACCGAAATCGGTAATGTCCTGTTCTCTGGCGTATAATAATGGAGTAAGTCAACAGTAACCAACCGACACCATCATCATCAGCATAGGCGAACATGCTTCTGAATTGTGCTCGCGTTCATCTTTTTTATCCTGAGTATGCAAGTGCAACATCCAGCGGCAGGACATCTTTTTCATTCGCAGAATCTTGCTTAAACTATGATATGTTTGCTCAGTACTAATCTTCATGGCACTTTCTGATCATCCAGTACCATTTCCTTTAATTTTGACATTGATTGTAATCACTGTGAAACCCGACTCTTATTCTTATCTTCTAATTAGCACATCTTGTTAGTTGATAACCAAAAAACTCATTTTTGTTCCTGATTCCGAAAATAAAAGTTGAAAATTCCAAAATGGAAATTACTTTACTTCGATTTCGGGAGGGGCCCGGGCCCCTTCGGCCCCCCCTCTGGGTACGTGCCTGGTTACTGATTTACTACGAGCGCCATCTCTGCTTTAGTCTCGGGACTTATTGATCCATGTGTTACTTGAGGCTGTATTTTATATAGTGCTTTCTTTTATAACATTTTACTGTACATACTTCCGATTCACGTTTACAAAAGATTCCAGACAAGGGCTATTGTACCAATAGTCATCTCATTAGTAGAGTCGTCATATTATTTTACCGACTACTCAACTTTCAATCATCGAATTGTGATAAAATCGAACACAAAATCTTTGCTGCGGCTCTAAAAAGCAATAGCACAGCAAATAGAAAACATAGCGACACACAAACTCGAAACGAATGCACCTAATTTCTTCTTATCCTTGAAGCAGATTTCATTCTTACTAATGATTTTCGTATGTGAGATGACTACTGGAGCTGAAATGAATAGGGGTACCGTTACCCTAGTTTTTTTTTGTTAGTAACGAAGAAATGTACTTGGCCCAGCAATCAAATTAACCTCCCGAAATTTACTTATTTTGGATGTATGTAATAAAACTACAACAATTTGTAAAAGTATTTCGTTATTTTAGGTGTTCAAGTATACCTTGTATCCAAAAATTGAAGCTCTATTATATATATTTTTGCGATATTATATACTGAATGATTATTCTTCTGTACTCTAACTCGATTACTATAGTTTAAAATCATATTAGAAGGAATCGGGATAAAAACATTTAATGGTACATTGTGCTGTAAAAATTAATCGTAAAATTGGAATTTCCGAAATAGCAGTGCGAAAAATCAATAAAATTCGCGACGTTGTTTTTTCTGAAAACTCAATAAGTCGTGTGAATGACACGCAGATGACGCTATCATTGTCAAAACCAAGTGACGTTTATGAAGTACCAACTTCCAAAAGACTACGTGTGAAATTTCATGACATTTAGATTAGTCAGAAAAAAGTAACAGCCATTTAAATGATGCTACTTTAGTCATTTTCATAACAATGGATCCAAAAGCCTCAAAAGTGTTATCCGGACGCTGCTCCATCGAAAAAAAAACATTTGTTATTGGTTTACTGAATTTAAACGTGGTCGTACAGACACCGATGATGGTGTACGGTCGTCCAATTGTGGTGGTTACTCCAGAAAACATCTAAAAAATCTACAAAATTATTATATCCAATCGGAAGTTGAAATTGAGATAACTGATACCGTAAAGATATCAGAAGGCAGTTTGTTTTCAATTATGCATGATCATTTCGACATGAACATTTCATAAGGTCACATAATCCAGTGAGAGTTTCTTTTTGTTTACTTTCTCTTCTGTTAATAACTCTTTAAATTTCCCGTTTGTAAATAAAATATTCGTGTAGAACGAAAGACAGTATTTCAATTTTTTTTACAGTACCAGATATATAACGAACATTTTTTTTATAAAAAATTTGTTATTCAGGCCAATTTGCGTACAAGCTTTAGGTGGCCGAATGAGCCATGTTTTTTTTAGATAAAATAATTTGTTTACCGTTGGATCTCGTTGTCACCCTTTTTCTAGGGGGAGAAGAGCTTCCATTTTTATCTTGCGATGATTGAGGGGCACTTTGTCCGTGGCTCGTCTCGTCCTCCATTGCCGCATCGGTGGTATCGTTGTTGGTTTCCGTTTTTTCTTCGTTTACCTTGTAATTCGCAGTCTTGGGTTCGTTGTTAGTTGCTGTAGACGCGTCTTGTGCATTAATTGCAGTTGCTGGTTGATTTGATGGTGCAACAGGAGTACTGCGCTCACTAGTTTCCGTTGTTGGGCGGTTGTCCTTGTTTTTGTTTGAAGATGTCCTTTTCGTAGTTTCAGTACAAGGTTTGCCGTAGTGTGCAGGTTGTTCACAAAACTGACATGTAACCAGTTGATTTTCATACGTAATCAGCGTTTTACACGGATGTATCCCGTCTTGACCACAAATTATGTAAGATGGAATTGCTTTACGTAGTTGCATACGTACCACTAGCACGCCATTCCGGATACCCGGAAAAAAATTCCGCCATACTTCTCTTTCGATGGAAAGAACTTCACCGTACTGCGACATACTTTCCCGAACATACGCTGGTCTGTGAGGGAAGGTCATGCACGCGTACTTCTATGGCATTGTCCACCATGTACACAGTGATTTTATATTTAACATTATCATGATCAACACTGGGCACCCCGTTATTAACCGAAGCAAATGCAATTGCATCTCTTTCACGTTTGAACATAATGTACACACAGTTAGACGCCTTGTTGAATTGAATCTCATTTACATCATTAACGTTTAGATGCATTCGTTCCTTAAGCAAGATTTCAATTTCGATTGCTGCTGGTCTAACTTTGCAGCGCTTGAAATCAATACAAATTGAATTTGGTCTTGTAGGCCAAGTTTCAGGCTTTCTTAAATCGTATTTGCCCATTTCGTACACTCTATTGTTCACTGCCTTGTATTGTCTTTGCTTCTATCGTCTCGACCGTAAGCAATTTTCGACTGTGTCGGATGAGATGCGAGCACGAACTGATAACGAACATTTGTATAATAACGCAGATACAGTTGAAAGAGAAAGTAAACAAAGAAAATATGCTTTTAGGCTTATTTGAAACTTTTAGGTCGATTTGACCATGAGAACGCTCTTTCAAAAGTGGGATCACAAGTGATACTCATTGTCGATCGAAAAAAACAACGTGTTGAAGATTCAGAGTAGTGTTTGGCCATGTTAACGAGTAATAAATTAGGTATGTGACAATGGATGGAATATGAATCCATCACTTCACTCCGAAATCAAAACGATCATCATACGAGTGATTGCAGCCGGTGAACCACGTCCCAAGCGTCCGACGCAACAGTCGGCCGGATCATAACCTCTTCAGTGTTTTGGAATGCACATGGTATAATCTTTATCGACAACGACTTTGGTTAGTTTAAGGGGAAAAAGAGTTTTACCCACTAATTTATAGCTAGGTGCACATAACCATTTTTATTTACATTTACGTTTCGTCTTAGACTCATCAGTGCATCTGTACGGCTAGTAAACCGATACCTGGTTTCGTCCGAGACGGCAGGTTTGATATTACCCTCAGGTTTAATATATAAAAAGTGTTGCAAATAGCATTAGCTTTACATGTGCCTAGCGGTTTATGTTGAACCGGCAGGTCGGAGATCGCAGTTCAACATAAACTGCTACACACTGATGAGTCTAAAACGAAACGTAAATGTAAGTAAAGGATACAGCGGTTATTCTAACCAACAGTATTCCATTTCATTGGATTTATTCTCATATCAGGAATATACATTTGGTTACACGCATTATTTTTTATTAGAGTTTTACAGTCAGCCTTCGAAGTGATTTCAAAAACCTGCACAACAGTCGGTGTTGAACAGTCGTTCGCACCGCACGCGTATAGCTCTTGGCTCCTGGAATTTTTTTTTCTGGCTACCTAGAGTTTCATTGATTCAAGGCTTCAGTCTTTTTCAAGGCTACCTGAATCACTAACTAAGTGACTAAGTGATACAAAGAGTGATATTAGAGTGACTAAGTGATACAAAGAGTGATATTAGAGTGACTAAGAAATTAATCAGCCTTTTTTAAGGCTAGCTAGGAGTCTAATCGAAGACTAATTTAGCCTAGTTAATTTAATTTAAAATTTCATTAATTTCAAAAATGCCTGCGTCCAACCGGAAAGGCAACAAGCCTAAGGCTAAAAATAATTCAATACGGAATAAATCACAATCCGTTATTCAACATTTTTCTAATAACATTCACGATCTTATAGAATCTGAATGTAAAAATAAAAGACAACGGACGGATTTCCCTTCCGTTGATCCTATGCCGTCTAACAATATTTACGAGATTCTACCTGAATCCGATTGTAGCGACATAGAAGAAAATTCTTCAAAAATTCCCAAAATGGACGCTTGTCGTCCTGGGAAGAAACATCAATCTATGCCACCAGTGACGGTGATGATTTCCGACTTCAAAGCATTCCGTACTGAGCTTTCTACTTTTCTCCCGGAAGTAAAAGTCTCATTTCAAATCGGACGAAGAGGAGAATGTCGAGTCTTGGTGGATGGATTGGAAGATTACGAACGTCTTATTCTATATTTGTCCGAAAAACTTCATAAATTTTATTCATATGATATAAAATCAGACAGACCCTTCAAGGCTGTCTTGAAAGGATTATCAAATGATCAAAGTATTGATGAAATTAAAAATGAACTAAAAGAATTGCTTGGTTTTGCCCCTACCCAAGTAATACTTATGAAAAAAAGAGCGAATGGTACTTCTAAACCACGCTCTGGAATTTCCCATGAACTTTACCTAATACACTTCAATCGAAGTGATGTAAACAATTTGAAAACTTTAGAAAACGTACGTTTCATTTCCCACATTAAAATTCATTGGGAACATTATAAACGGCATAATCGTATTGCTAACTTAACGCAATGTCGTCGTTGCCAAGGCTTCGGTCATGGAACCAAAAATTGTCATATGGATATACGGTGTTTGAATTGTGGTAAATCGCATTCGAAAGACGTTTGTCCAATGAATGAAACCACTGATAAATTTTCATGTTCAAATTGCAATGGAAATCATAAATCCAATTATTTGAAATGTCCTGTCAGGGAAAAAATTTTAAACGCTCGTTCGCTTAGACAACAAGTCAAATCAACGACCTTAAATTTACAGAATATACCTGAAAATTCTTCTAAGGCACCTGCCAATTCGTCTTCTAACGAAAACAATTTATTGACAGGTAGATCGACCTCGTCATCATCTTCTTCTAATGTCAGTTATGCTGGTATATTAGGTAGAAATCTATCTCCTATTTCTTCTAATGTAAATAATCAAAACACAGGACCGCCTTGCAGTTCTTCTTCTAACGAAAACAATTTATTAATAGGTAGACCGGCCAAATCATCTTCTTCTAATGGCAGTCTACCTACAAATATTCCTTCAATGCCATTCGCTTCTTTAAATGAAGTCGATTTAGGCGATATAACTGAAAATAAAATGATCTACCTACAAGATCAACTTTTTCAAATGATCATCCAAATGAATTCGACTTCATCACTTTTTGAAGCATTTCAAATCGGATGGAAATTTGCAAATAATATTATAATGAATTTAAAATTTAACAGTGATGTTAAATAATTATTTGAATATTTTAAATTGGAATGCTCGATCTTTGAAATCGAGTGAAGATGAATTTTATAATTTTCTCAAAGTTCACAAAATTCATATTGCCATTGTGACAGAAACTTTTCTTAAACCAAATATAAAATTGAAAAGTAATCCACATTATGTGGTTCATCGATTTGACAGGTTTACTGGAATTGGTGGTGGAGTTGCCATTTTTGTTCAACGGCAAATTAAACATCGAATTTTACCTTCTTTCAATACTAAAGTTATTGAAAGCTTGGGAATCGAAGTTGAAACCATTCATGGAATTTATTTCATCGCTGGAGCATATTTGCCATTCCAATGCACCGGCGAACAATTAAATTTCTTTAAAGGCGATTTGCAAAAACTTACAAGATATCGATCGAAATTTTTCGTAATAGGGGACTTAAATGCTAAGCATGTCCAGTGGAATTGTAGGCAAAATAACAGTAATGGTAAAATACTTCATAATCAACTCTCAGCTGGTTACTTTACAGTTCTTCATCCCAGTAATCCTACTTGTTTCTCTTCCGTGAAAAACCCG
The DNA here is from genome assembly GCF_030247185.1 of Malaya genurostris. Lineage (NCBI taxonomy): Eukaryota > Metazoa > Arthropoda > Insecta > Diptera > Culicidae > Malaya > Malaya genurostris. The sequence goes on along the minus strand of NC_080570.1, from coordinate 73,004,483 downwards.
TCTACAATTGATCTGGTTCTAACAGATCAAAGTCACATTTGTAGTGAACCGATTACTCATGCTGATTTTGACTCAGATCATCTTCCTGTAACATTCAGACTTTCCAACGAAGCTATAATTAATCCAATTAGTTCTATTTTCAACTATCATAGAGCTAATTGGTTGGATTACAGATCTCACATTGAAAATCATGTGGATCATGAAACTATTTTAGAAAATTCTGCGGACATCGACACAGCAATTGATAATTTGAATCATTATATTATCGAAGCTAGAAATCTTTCAGTTCCCAAAGCTCAAACTAAATTAAATTCTCCTATCATCGATGACAATCTTCAACTGCTCATTCGGTTGAAGAATGTTCGTCGACGACAATATCAACGTTCTCGTGATCCTGCTATGAAAAACATAGTTAAGGATTTACAAAAAGAAATTAAACATAGATTTACTCTTTTGCGAAATGAAAATTTCGCTAAAGAAGTTGAACAAATTAAACCATATTCTAAACCTTTCTGGAAACTTTCTAAGGTTCTTAAGAAACCTCAGAAACCAATTCCTGCTCTCAAGGAAGGAAATCAAATACTTCTTACAAATGGTGAAAAAGCTCAAAAACTTGCTCAGCAGTTCGAGAGTGTCCACAATTTTAATTTAAACGTTGTGAGTCCTATTGAAAATGAAGTCTCACTGAAGTATGATCATATTTCAACCCAAGTGTTATTACCAAATGACATTCTTGAGACCAATTTTGATGAAATTAAATCAATTATTAGGAAACTCAAAAACATGAAGGCTCCTGGTAATGATGGAATTTTTAATATTCTTATTAAAAATCTTCCCGATGTTGCCTTGAGACTCCTGGTTAAAATTTTCAACAAGTGTTTTTCATTAGCTTACTTCCCAAAAAGATGGAAAAACGCTAAAGTAATTCCTATCCTAAAACCTGATAAAAACCCAGCAGAAACATCAAGTTATCGCCCAATTAGTTTACTTTCTTCTATCAGTAAACTTTTTGAAAAAATTATCTTGTTAAGAATGATGACTCATATAAATGAGAATTCAATTTTTTTACCAGAGCAGTTTGGATTTCGTCATGAACATTCAACTACTCATCAACTTGTCAGAGTAACGAACATGATAAAATCAAATAAATCTTCTGGGTTATCCACTGGAGTTGCTTTTCTAGACATAGAAAAAGCATTCGACAGTGTTTGGCACAAAGGTTTAATAGCAAAAATGTCTGATTTCCAGTTTCCTATTTATTTGATCAAAATGATTCAAAATTATTTAACTGATCGTACTCTTCAGGTTAGCTATCAGAATTGTAAATCTGAATTGCTACCCGTACGAGCCGGTGTTCCGCAGGGTTCGAGTGTAGCTCCAATCTTGTATAATATTTTCACTTCTGATCTTCCAAATCTACCCGTTGGTTGTCAGAAATCGCTATTCTGTGACGACACAAGTCTGTTAGCCACAGGTAGAAATCTAAGAGTGATCTGCAGTCGCCTACAAAGAAGTTTAAATATTTTCAGTGATTATCTGTCAAAATGGAAAATTAAACCAAATGCAGCAAAAACGCAATTAATTATCTTTCCTCACAAGCCAAGAGCTTCTTTTCTAAAACCAAACAATAATCACATTCTCAAATTGATGGCTTGGAATTGACATGGTCTGATCAAGCTAAATACTTAGGTTTAACGTATGACAAAAAACTCACTTTCAAGGATCACATTGAAGGAATCCAGGCAAAGTGTAATAAATATATTAAATGTTTATATCCTCTTATAAACAGAAATTCTAAGCTCTGTCTAAAAAACAAATTGTTAATTTATAAACAAATTTTCAGACCAGCCATGCTTTATGCGGTACCAATTTGGTCAAGCTGTTGTTCCACCAGGAAGAAAACGCTTCAAAGGGTTCAGAATAAAATTCTGAAAATGATTCTGAAGCGTCCTCCCTGGTTTAGTACAAATGAGTTACACAGACTCACAAATATAGAACCATTAGATGTAATGTCACATAATATTATTTGTTCATAATTTCAAAATTCTCTATTCTTCCAAATCTATTTCGTCCCCCTAAAAGTAATCCCTCCGGCCCCAATATACTTGTGCCAACGTTTTTTCCAATCCTCGAAACAGTTGTTAAAATCAATTTCTGGAATACCCTTCAATGCGCGTAACGATTCACGTTTGATGTCTTCAATTGACTCAAAACGGTTCCCCCGAAACAATAGTTTGAGTTTGCTGAATAGCCAGAAGTCACACGGAGCTAAATCAGGTAAACAGGGTGGTTGCGGAACGATATTGGCTGAATTTTTGGCGAAAAAATCACAAAGAATCAATGCAGTATACGACGGTGCATTATCGTGGTGCAAAAACCAAGAGTTGTCGCCCATAATTCCGGCATCTTTTCACGAATAGCTTCGCGCAAATAATGCAAAACATTCAATAAGTATTCCTTGTCAGTTTAGTCATTCGGAAGGAATTCAAAGTGCACCACACTCATCAATTGATGTTGATGGCCGTCCCGGATGTGGTTCGCCGTCAACGAACACAACTTTTTTTGACAACTTGTACCAATCAAAAACACTTGCTCGCGACATACAATTATCACCAAAGGTCTTTTGCAACATTCTGAACGTTTCGGCACCAAAAATTTGATTCCACACACGAAATTTAATGGAGCCTCTTTGTTGAATAAATTCACTCATTGTAAAAATCGCCAATTGCACTTTTAATACTTCAGAAAAACAGACGTATACTAAACACTAATTAATATTTTGACGTGACACTTAGCACAGATGTCATTGACAGGCATACAAATCTAGATAAAAATATTTCGACGAATAAGGTTTCCGCGCGAAATATAATTCAAAAGTCTTACTACTTTTTGCCCACAGTAGTCTACTTGAAAATGCTAGCTTAGTTTGGTGCCCCTATCAGAAAACATTTGTTCGACTGGCTTTAAGAAATCATTCCAATAAAACCCGCATCCCGATCACTGTCGTTTGGTAGGCTTGACAGGTCTTGATTCACTGGAAAGGTGGAGGGAAATTCAACAAGCTGTTTTCATGGCAAAACTAAAAATTGGCGATATCGACACACTGATGTTTCTGTCTCTACACGATTTTCGTGCTTCGCTACGTTCTACTAGTCTACTTCAGTCGAGTTTTCCCAAGAATTGATAACTACACGTATACATTTTCAATTATTTAAATTACATCTTTTCGATTTTAGTGAATCGCCACATAAATTTACACGGAAAGTGGTGCTATTAAACATTTTAAAACTTCATTAAGACTTATTTTATCGTCAGATGAATTATTGGAATAAACAAATTTTGAAACTGGATTAATTTTTCTGGTCGACTTCCAGATTTGGATGGATTTCCATACATCAACTTATGTTTACAAAGAATCGGTTAAATATCGGCTGAAACAAGTACTGGAAATAGCGTTAAAAGCTCTAAACCGGAACCCAATTACATTGTTCGGATATGGCTAGACCGATTTGAACGAACTAAGACTAAAAAAGAGGAATTACATCATTTTAAGTACGTTCAAAATTTTATCTGAATCCGACTTCCATTTCTGGTATTACAAGGTGATGAATACAAAAATTTCATACCGTCATTCAAAATGACGATGCAAAGAGCGCAAAAACCTATTCCAATTCGTAGAGTTTGGTAATGAATGACCACTCGAACCGAATCGACTTTGGCTATATCGGTCCCCAGTTTCCGGTTCTGGAAGTACCGGAAATCGTGATGAAATATACCCAGACGCAGCTTACACCGATTTCTCAGAGCTATAAAAATCGCCACACGAAAATTTTTCAACTTCTTTGTATAGACGCCAAACAAAAACTAATCGTACGATATGCGTCAAAATTTGACAGAATGTGTATAAAAGTGTTGCCAACGTTGAGAAAATAAAAGTTTACCGATTGGACAAGCGCGGGAATTTTAAAATGAAAATTACGGTTCTTTTTTTAACATAAGGTACATGGATACAGGCTAGGAATTCAAAACAGTCAATAATATTCGATAGCATAAAGTGTCTTTGTAAAAAAAGTACGACGGAATTCCAATGCTGATAGAACAACCACCGTGCATCTATTGATGTATGGTGGTACATTTAATGTGTTGTTCCATTTTTGTACACGTTCCTACCGGAAGCTTCGGACGTCGTGAAACGGCGCCAACAGATATACAGCATATACAGCATATTTAAAATACTTCGAATAAGGGCGCAGTAGAGAACTTTTGGTGTGTAGAAATCATTGAAGCCATCGGGCTGAAAAGCTAAGTTTGCTATCGAATATCACACATAAGTCACGAATAGAGTCTACTCTTTCGATGATGTGACCTATATGGTATATTCGAAACAGCTCATTACTAGCGATCACCTGAGGCTTATCATCTTGCATTTACTTGTATCAAGCAGTTGCAAATTATAGTTTTACTATTTGAACCAATGCATTGATCGGAGAGAGGCGATCTCACTCTGAGCAGTGAGTTCAAATTACAGGATTATTCGAGAAACACAAAAAAAATCTGGGTACGGGTATCAAACATTTCTAAAAATCATGGAATTGAAATTGATATTTCCGGTTTCGCCAATTCCGTTCAAAATATGTGCGATGTCACACACTCTCGCTTATTGCACTTTCTGTTCCGTTTCAATGGCCTCGAATGAAAAAGGCAATAGATATGGGTATCCTCAAATGTTCTGCCAATAAGCATTGTGGCGCACATCCCATCAACGGGATGGCTCAGGATGAAGATATTTGATTTTACTCAATGAAAAAGCTTTCCGCCACAAACGAGAAAGTCTGCCACTGACAGCTTTAGATTGACCACCGAGTTTACCAAAGAGCCAACTAGCCGTATATTTGGTGCTAAATCTTCTTTGGGAAGCAGTGAACCGCCACAAATCATGCAGAGGGGCAATCCTGCAGAGGTTGAGTTCTACGAATGTGAATATAACGTACATCGTGCGATTGTCCTGGTGAATAATCCGTACACTGTACGAGGGGATGCTGACCAATTTCACTGTACCTGTAACTCGCACGAGTTGTAACTGTGCTTCACCCTTCGGAAATCGTGCCTCAAAAAATGTGGAACGTGAAAATGGATTTCATTATTGAACTCCCGACCGTCCATGTTAGTGGCAGTTCCCCGAAGGTTTTATAGAAGACAACCGATGCGAATCATTCGGTCCGGTTTTGGTTTCTAGCAGTCAGGGCCGTTCGATGGTTTTCACTCTGGAAATGCCTTTTTTACGAAATCGTTAACCATCTCTATGAGAATACATTCATTTATCGGTTCAATAGAGCCATTCGAGCAACTATCCCTCGTTTCTCACTCATGATTTAATGTTGAATCAAGGCAGTCATCATCGGATGATGTTGTGGCAAAGTGTACCGATAATTTCTAAAATTTTCATTCAAAAAGTCACGTGCATATTAGAAAACACACAATGTTAATGCTAATTTCCAGAGTTGGAATACCTAAACTTGACCTTCAACCACTTTCTTCTAGAATGCGTTCTTCCGCTAGATATTGATCTGCCGGTATTATATTTCCAGCTCGATTTTCAAAACGGAACCACTTTCTTTGTTAATATGTTTGAACCTCAGATACCAGGGCTCAAATATGCTGGTTGATCACCTTTTTATAACCCGAGCTGTTGCACAGTGCCATCCCCATTTGGAGATGGTGGCATGCCTCACGCATCACAGGAAGCATAATCTCGACAAAAAGCACGGATAAGTAAGTGGAGGCACGCGCACGTATTGGAAATTTGATACAAACTCTCGAGAGTAGTGTTCCGGGAATTCGAAATTGATTCATGAGTCGAGAGTGTTTTTATTTTTTCAATATTGTCGTTGAAAATAATTGTTGTTTACAGTTTGACGAACGGGTTCCGTGATATTTTTTATTACTTCTACACGACGAAAGAAAATCGAAACGCAATAACTGTTTGAATATTTTCAGGTAACTAGTCAAGAAAGGATTATTTAGCTCTTTGGTTTTGATTCCATTCATTCTAACATATTATAAAGATTGCAGAACTATTTCCAATTGCTACCCATACAATGAACGAACAGTTTTATTTATTTTCGTATAGAAACTGAATGCAAATATGCAATAAGCAGTTCAAACTCATAGGTGGGTAGAATGAAGAAATCGAAAATCTTATGAGAAATGAAAACATTGGGTCTTGAAACTTTGAATTTAATTCATCGCATCTTACTGCTATGCGCGAAAGTTCTATTGGTGGCAATCTTTTAATGCCCGACGAAAAGTTTGTGTGTAGGATTGGGTAGAAAATCGTTTAAAACACTGAAACTTTCTACGTTTCCAGATGGGCAGCGGGGTGCAGATAGCCATAAATTGTCAAAAGCAAGCCATCAGGCTTCTTATACTCCGATTCGAATGAAACTTTGCACAAGTATTCAGTATGTTTGGTTTCGATGTACAGTGCAATGCCAACTTATCAAGATAGGGTAAATGCCTTTTTAAGAATCGATATTTCTTCAAAACTGTTCACTGAATCAAAACTTATTGTTATTAAATGTTGAAGGCTCCTACTACATATCGAAGAATGATTTTGGGTTACAAAATAAAAGATGTTCTTGATATTTATATTTGAATAAAAAATGCAAATCCGGGTGAGATGGTTAGACTCCTCACGTATGGGAAGCGTAAGAGAAAAAGGTTTCTACATTTTTTATGTTATTTAATAGATGCTCGATGCTTTTGTACAAAAAGATTATCATTTATTGTTGTGTTTCAATACACAACATTCTGCGGCGACCAGTAGTCATTCGTCACTCGTGTTCGGTCTAGTCATCAGAAAGGATATTGCACCTCGGTACAATATCCTTAAAGTCGTTACGTAAATAGTGTAAACTTTGCGTCTGCTTAGTGGTTCAAATTGAACTTCTAGGCGGAGATGGCAGTTCAATTTGAACTGCTTTAAGCACTGATGAGCCGAAGGTGAAACGTGGAAAAAATTAAAAAAAAGCAATGCATGAATTGATAATCGGTCTCAACAATATGAACATTTTCTTCATAGTGGGCAACAAAGTCTTAACAAATGTTGATTAAGCCTACATGGATAACTTCCGAGCATTCAAAAGGTTTCTTGGTTTCATGAATTGTTTTTAATACCACTAAAAACAAAATTTATTTGAAGGTACGATGAAAACCATTTAACTAGAATTGAATTTCGATCGACAGTTTGAAGTTAATTGTAAAATTGGAGCATCGTATCAGTTTGCAATTCAAAATAATACTTTCTTCGTTTATGATCGGAAAAAGCTTCTGAATTATATCTATTATTTACATTGTTGTTGGTAATAAGTTGATACAAATTTACTTGCTATACAGTAGCGCTCAAAAGGCTTTTGTAGGTGGTAATAATGTTGACGTCCCTGTTATCGACAAAGGAGTGCATCAGTGTCTAACGAAAAACCTGTTTTAATCCATCTAGTGGTGTAATGATGCCTTTCTCATGTATAATATTGTGGCATTCTATTCAAAAAAATTTCTTCGATTTTTGAAAGAAACCAAGAGATTGTTTGTGCATTAACTAGTATAACATAAAGCTTGCTTCAGATAGAATTGGAACAAAGACAATTGCCTGTATTTCAGTTATTTATTATTGAATTCATGATCTCTTTTTATACAAATGTAGCGTTTTCTTCATACTTTTAAGGAAAAATACGGATAAAATTATTCGTCACGGTTTCGAAGGAATTCTCGAATTTTTCCTGTAACACGGCTCATTAGGCGCACATCTTCTTCGTCCATCGTTTTAGCTATCTTATTCCACCAGGTCGTCATCTGATTGATGTCTTTGACAACCTTTCCCTTTGCCTTGAGTCTCCTCTTCATGATTGCCCAATATTTCTCAATAGGGCGGAACTGGGGGCAGTTGGGTGGGTTGAGGTTTTTCGGAACAAACTGAACCCCTTTCTCTGCATACCATTCTTGAACGACTTTGCTGTAATGACAGCTTGCCAAATCGGGCCAAAACATTACAGGATGGTCGTGGGATCGAATGAACGGCAAAATTCGTTTTTGGAAACACTTTTTTTGGTATAGTTTCGATGTCATTGTCTTATTTGTAACGAAAACTTTCGTTTTTTGCCACAGCTGCAAATGCCCTGCCGAATCATAATTTATTTTTGCAAATTTGTCGGCGAAATCAAATTTAAATTTGGCTAGAAAATCCCCCGAGCCGTTGCCAAGTAAAATTTTTGACCTGGGATTTGCCCAAAATCAGCCTTGGCATAGGTTTCATCATCCATTAGAAGACACCCGTCGAACTTGGTCAGCACCAGGTCATATAGTTTCCGAGCACGAATTTTAACCACACTATTCTGTTTTATGGTCCGATTTGGCTGTTTGCTAGCTCGATACGACTTGATTCCTTCCCGGAGTCGAGTTCTCCTCACGGTACTATGGGCAGCACCGAATTTTCCGACAGATTAGGATTCCACTTAATGGTCTTCAAAATCTTACCACGCAGTTTCCGGTCGACAGTTCCACTCCGACGATTGGCTTGAGGCTTCCGAATCGTCGTCAATGTTTCCTTATACCGTTTGATAACGCGCCATACGGTATTTCTGGGCAATTTCAGCTGTTTAGCTAGCCTAGATGCAGACCACAATGGATTTTCCAAATAACTGTGCACAATTTTTTTCCTTCTTTCGGCTTCCATGTTGATTGTTTACAAAGTACAGTCGATTTACGGAATATCAAAAATCATACGTGAAGCTGACAAAATTCCCGACACGTAGGCGCCAAGAACTTTCAAATCCGTCCACCAGGAGCGTCACAATATGAGCAAAAGTTTGTTCCAATTCTAAATGAAGCAAGCTTTACAGAATAAAACAGTGCTTTGATTGCGTAGGTCATCCTTAAGAAAACGAAGTGGGTTCACTATTATATGCACTTCCGGCACCGTAACCCGAGAACCGGTATAATCAAAGTCGGTTCATACGGCCACCAACTAATATGACATACAAACTCTACTAGTTTTAATTCAAATTTTGAAGATTTTTTACAATTTTACCATCGCACTCTAAATTATGATTCAAATGTTTGTTGCATCCGAAAATATGCAGTAATTTTTGGTAGAACCATAAGACCTTTCAATTGACCATAAGATTGGAAATAACGGTTTAGAGTCCATTTTTTAACATTTGTTACGGTTTTTGTTTCGCCGGTTTAAGTGACGGTGTACAATATTGAACACACTTTACCCTATAACTTCGGAACCGGAAGTCGGATCCGGATGAAATTCAGGAATTCCGTATGGGCCCGGGAGACCTTTCATTTGAATCTAAGTTTGTGGAAATCGGTCAAACCATCGCTGAGAATGTGAGTGAGATCCATTTCCGGTACTTTCGGAACCGGATACCGGGAACCAGGATAACCGGAATCGGTTTGTTTAGTTGCCTACTGATAATGACTATCGATTTGTGTAGTTTTGAGACCAGTTTAGAAAATTTTTTACGTTTTTTGTTTCGCCGGTTTAAGTGACGGTGTACACTACTGAACACACTTTACCCTATAACTCCGGAACCGCAAGTCGGATCTAGATGAAACTCAGGAATCCCGTATGGGACCACGAGATCTTTCATTTGAATCTAAGTTTGTCAAAATCGGTTCAGCCATCTCCGAGAAAACCTAGTGAGATTATTTGACACATACACACACAAACATATATATATATATATATATATATATATATATATATATATATATATATATATATATATATATATATATATATATATATATATATATATATATATATTAGAGATGGTCGGGTATCGGGTATTTTACCCGAAACCCGACCCGTACCCGTACCCGACGGGTTTTTGGTCGGGTACGGGTAAAAATTTTTATTTTCGATCGGGTACGGGTCGGGTACGGGTAAAAAAAATTTACTGCTTACTCGGGTACGGGTCGGGTCGGGTAAAAAAATTTACTACTCACTCGGGTACGGGTCGGGTACGGGTAAATTTTTTTTTCTGATCGATTACCCGAGCATTTGTACTTCACATAAATATGTTTACACGTTGACGAGAATTTTTTATTGCAAAACAGTTGTTCCGAAAAATAAACAATTTGATTCAAGGGGTTTTGACATTCGCGCCTAGAACCAGACCTGAAAACTGGCATCTTTTTCCAGAAAAAAACATTTCTTTTCTTCATTTAAAAAAAACGATCAATCATAGTTACGTGAAAAGTTATGTGAATATTTTCCACCCTACTTTTTTATAACATATTTAATAAGATACACTGCCTTAGCTCTAAGATGTTGCGGTCAGACCCTACTTTCCACGTAGGTTTTAATGGACTCCCATTTTTTTTGTTACAATTATAGAGGCTTTAACATTAATGTCATTCACCTCTTCGGGCCAGAAAAACTTTCTGACCCTATGTGCGGGGTTGGGAATCGAACCCAGGCGGGCTCCCATTTTAAAGCTGTTTAATGCACAATCCAGTAAAAATTATTTGATTAATATATAAAATGTAGTGTAGTACTCATATCACATTCAGATACCAGAAAACTGTTATTTTAAATATTGGTTGGAGATTTTCAAAATTTACATATAAATCATTAGGATTCTAACCATAAAAACATGAACATTTATTTCAGAAAATCTGCATAGAAGTTCTTCTTATTCTTCACTTCTGGGTGGTGTCACCTCACTTGAAATGACACCGATTGATGGCACAGCAAGTTGAGCTATATTGCCAGTTCGATGTCAACATTTCATAAGGGCACATAAACCAATGAGAGTTTCTCTTTGTTTACTTTCTCTTTTGTGAATATCTCCTTAATTTTCACGTGTACCTACAAAGTACCTACAAATGTTCAAACTACTAACACTTGAAGGACTCACAGTTCACCATTTTCAAAATTGAATTTTTCACACCGGGAATACACGTGAATTATTCGATGTTTGGTCAATTCACGTAAACGAACCGATGATACTCTATCAATTTTAGGGGATGTTCGTGATTTTTCAAGTGATTCTAATGTGAATTTTTATTTGTGTGTCAAGATAATGAGCACGCTTACTTGTGGTTCTAAAGAATTGGATCAAAAGTCGCACTGTTTCGTAAAAACCATACCTACCAAAAATTGAATAGAATGGGTATTACGACATTTTGTATAAATATGCTTCTCGAAAAATTTGAGTAGATATTACTCCCTTTTGTTGACATTTGTAAATGAGTATAAAGTACCAAAGACATTGGAAATCTATTCATGCTTCACAGTGTATTTATATCACAAACGAATTTCCAGACATGACAGTCACGATCTTTTTTTGGCGCACATCTACGGTCCTCCGTGAAACTGGCACCAATGGTGATAAATTGGTTGCACTGCTGAGTTCCCATCATCGCATTCATAATGCCAATGTCAAACCGTGAGAACCCTTTCGATACGTTAGCTCATTTGTATATATTGAGATTTCATGGCACACTTTGGTCGAAATGATAACAATGCAATTAATCTCGCGCTCCACCAAGCGGTGAGTGCGGTCATTTCAGAAGACCGGGAACGGACCAGATTTTTATTTAATACTAGCTGAATTACCCGGCGTTGCTCGGAAATTTTTCGTGAAGGGATGACCGAAAAAACTTCTCGAAGTTGTCCTGCTTAGTGAAATACTCTTGTAGTGAAACATAACTTAGACGGAACCCCGATCGAACAATACTCCGTTCATGTTCAAATTGCGAATGATCAGTGCCCCATCTCAGATCTCTCAATAATCATAAATTTCATTTCTCGACAAACCTCATTTAGTTGCTAGAAATTTGTCAGTGAACGTACTACAGATCTCCTTCATGATTACCCTGAGTAGTGTAGTAAGTATCTATGCTTTTCAAAAAATATCGATTCCCACCTTTGGTACATGTGCCAAACTTGATGGCGATTCGTTTAGTTGTTTTGTAGTTATGCTGAGACTTGAATACACTCACGTTCATAAACAGACAAAGACTATTTTCCCTTAGTTCTTTGAATTCCCCGCAAAATGGAACCAGAACTTTTAAAATTATTTAAAGAAAAATACGACCTTGAAATTCTTGCCACTCTCTTGTTTTATAAAAAATGGGAGAATAAAATTTATTTTCAAAAACCCTCCTTCTAGTCTAAATGTCGATTCTCTAAGTTGCGCAAAAAGTATCTATGGTCTTCAAAAAGTATCGATTCTCGTCAAATTAAATAAATTTTTTCATGACCCCTGTTAAGGATAGTTGCTACGCTCTCCCCCTTAAAAATACCCTTACAACTATCTCTGAAGAGCAAAAAGCACCTATGCCAAGTGTGATAGCAATCCGTTAAGTAGTGTCGGAGCTATGCCGTTACATCCCCCTTTTTAAATGCACTTGCTACATCCACTCCCCATATCTATCATATCTAAGGTATTGAAAATGTTTGCATGATCTTCAAAAATTATCGATTCTTGTCAAATTTTTGAATTTTTTTTCATGCCTCCTCCTGTTAATGATAATTGCTACGCTTCCTCACCTATAATAATACCTTTATGACTATTTCTGAAGAGCAAGAAATAACTGTACCAAATTTTATAGCAATAGTTCCGGAATTATGCCGTTACAAACATTACACTCCTTTTTTAGAGGCACTTACTACAGCCTCTCTCCACAGAATATCCTTATAATCTTATCTAAGTTGTGCAAAAGTGTCTTCAAAAAGTACCGATTTTTGTCAAATTAGATAATATTTTAATGACCACCTTTGTTAAGGACACTTCCCACGCTCCCTTCCCCCATGGAAATATTTTTATGACCATCTCTGAAGAGCAAGAAGTACATGTACCAGGTTTGATAGCAATCCGTTAAATAGTTTTGAAGTTATGCCATTACAAACATTACACCCTTCTTTTAAAGGCACTTGCTGCATCCATCCCTCATTAAATTATATCTACGGTATTCAAAATGTTTCTAAGATCTTCAAAAAATATCGGTTTTCATCAAGTTACATGAATTTTTTCATGACCCCTCCTTTGTTATGACACTTGCTACGCTCCATCTCCCCATAAAAATACGCTTATGACCATCTCTGAAGAGCAAGAAGTACATGTGCCAAGTTTGATAGCAATCCGTTCAGTAATTCCAGAGTTATGTCATTACAAACATTACACCCCCCTTTTTAAAGGCACTTACTACATCCACCCCCCATATAATCATATCTAATACATGCAAAATGTTTCTATGGTCTTAAAAAAGTATCTATTCTCGTCAAATTAGTCAATTTTTTTCATGACCTCCCCCTGTTAAGAACACTTAATACGCTCCCTCCCCCATTAAAATATCCTTATGACCATCTCAGAAGAGCAAGAAGTATCTGTGCCACGTTTGGTGACAATCCGTTCAGTAGTTTCGGAATTATGCCGTTTTAAACACTACACCCCCCTATTTAAAGACACTTGCTACATCCACCCCCATATAGTCATATCTAAGGTATGCAAAATGTTTCTACGGTCTTCAAAACGTATCGACTCTTGTCAAGTTATATGAATTTTTTCATGACCCCCCCTTGGTAATGACACGTGCTACGCTCCCTCCCATATAAATATACTCCCTAAACCATCTCTGAAATACAAGAAGTACCTGTGCCAAGTTTGGTGGCAATCCGTTCAGTAGTTCCGAAGTTATCGCGTTACAAACATACAAACTTACATCCATTTTTATATATATAGATTTGTAAGCACATACATGTCTTTATTATTTGTCTTTGTTTATATGTTTAAATGTAAACAAGCATTTTAATGTATTTTACTGACAAACTAGAGCCTGATACGCTCTATCTAGCTCGCTATCTAAAACACTTTATTTTTTCCATCCTGAATTTTGGTAAACTTTTTACTACTCATTCGGGTCGGGTACGGGTACAGGTAATTTTTAATCGGGTACGGGTCGGGTACGGGTAAAATTTTTTATTTTTTATCGGGTACGGGTCGGGTACGGGTAATTTTTTTTTATTATTGATCGGGTACGGGTCGGGTACGGGTAATTTTTTAAATTTTTAATCGGGTACGGGTCGGGTACGGGTAATTTTTTTTGCTGATCACTCGGGTACGGGTCGGGTTCGGGTATAAGAATTTCTATACCCGACCATCTCTAATATATATATAGATATATATATATATATATATATATATATATATATATATATATATATATATATATATATATATATATATATATATATATATATATAAATATATAAATATATATATATATATATATATATATATATATATATATATATATATATATATATATATATATATATATATATATATATATATATATATATATATATATATATATATATATATATATATATATATATATATATATCTCACTTTTGTTCAAGATGGCCAAATCGATTTTCTCAAACTTATAGATTCAAAGAAAAAGTCTTACAGTATCATACGGAATTCCTAAATTTGTTGTAGATACCACCTCCGGAACTACAGGGTAAACAGGATTTGTAGATTTTGTTAGATTAAGTCCGAAAAAATTTCCCTATTCCCTATGATGTTATGAGTAATATGAGAAAGGCATCATTACACTACTAGGTGGATTGAAACAGGTTTTTTTCAGTTGTCATTTGTTCTTGTTGAACGACAACAGTAACGTTGTTTACAATTCAGGTCATGTTTTTTACTAAAATCGTTTCATTCAAAATTATGTTTACTTGCTGATATTTTGTCATGATTACACGCGAAGAATACTCATTATACTTAAAAACAGCCGTTTTGTACGCATTGAGTCAAGGAAAATCTCAATCGTGTGTTGCAAGAGAGTTCCAATTTTCTCAAGTTGTGAGTCCGTTGACCGATTTTCATAAAATTAGGCTCAAAAGAAAGGTCTTACAGTAGGTGGCAATTGAATTTCATTCGGATCTGATTTCCGGCTCCGGAACTAAAGGTAAAATTCTGTTTAAAATTGGAAACCATCAAAGAGCAACAATGCAAAAGAAGAAAAAAATGTTCCTAATTTGACATATTTGTATACAAATTGAAAAGTTAGTTTATACCAAAAGAAAAATTCTAACTATATTCTAGTTTGAAATAAAATTTTGAGACAGAATATCATTTAACTGTATTATGTACAAAACTTCTGCACACACGTAAATCGTGCCGTTTCTCGGTTTGGAAAAAAGGCAACCACAGAACTACGTTTCTGTTCGAAATCCATTTTATTCGACATTCAAATTCAAGAATAACAAATATATCCATTTACATTATCGTGTGCTACGTAATAATGACTGTTGAAATAATGTAGCCTGTACAATTGCCGGACCCTTTACAAAGCACACTACGAATTATTCCGGTAATAGACAGGAGTGATCATAGCAAATATCGTCTGCTTCGACGCAACTAGGATCGTAGAACAATGGATGTGATTAAGATAAGCTTTGATCTTTGAGCCAGCAGAGTAATGGAGGATGAAATTATCGAAAATCAAAGAATATTCAGAGAGACTTAAAATAAGCGTAAATTTGATGGACTATTGGAACTTTTGTGTGCACAACCGATGTTTTATCACTGACTATTTAAAGCTTGGAGAATCAAAGTTATAAATGGTAAATTAATGAGGTTGGTACCGAAGCCCTGTAATAGCTATTTTACAATAACGGTGGAAAAATATAAATATATACCACTGATCAGATGGTTAACAATTTCAAGCATCACTAGCAGACATTTGAACCCAAAGTAAAACCAATATTGTTAGAGCATGGAAAATACGAATGATGTGAAAATTTCAAAATATATGTCTGCTATATCGGAATATTTTCACAACAAACCTAAAATGCCTGTGTATCAACGGAACATACACATTGTTGGAAAAAAATAACACAACCTTCGACAAACTCATCATGATGCTAGAAAATGTATACTTATCAAAATGAATTCGTCCCTTCCATTTTCTGTATCAGTGAACCCTACCGATTCAAAGAAAAGACGATGACAATTTAGATTTTTTTCGATTCTGTGTGACGACCCAAAGCAGAAATTTTACTAAAGCATAGAACCTGTGATGGATGCTGGACAATAATGCATGTAGCATTGGGAGGAAGAAATAAACTCACGAAAAAATAATAAAATTAAAGCAGAAATCGAAAAGATCGATCCGTGCTCGACGAGAGAAGGTATGCGGGAACGGAAGGAGAAAGAATATTTGGAATAATATTTTCATTCCAAATATTTGCTTAACAAATGAAGTTTCTTTCGACGTCCATCGGTTTACTGGACCTTCGTAGCAACTCGCTTCATTTGCATCAAAGTACTGCTCGTACTTTACTTATTTTTCATTTTTAAGAGATGCTTTTATAAACTAATTTACTGCGAGTTGACAATCTATGACATCTGCTACATGAGGCCACGGTTGTATATTTCAACAAATTGTGTTTTGTTTTTTATTGTATAATATGCGACAGAAATTTCGTGATAGTGTGCGATAAACTCTTAGTCACCGATGACATGTTTCAGTCGATGAAAAAAAAATCCCACCAAGAACTAAGCATAAGCGGAAAAAAGTGTGCCATTGTTATGTAGAACATCAAAAGACCGTGTAGTGCTCCAATTGCTGCGTTTTTTTTGTTTCTTATAGTAATGCACATTGCTTTTGTGGTAGGATAAAGAGTCGCGAGAAAAACACATTTTCCCGGCACTACCGTTTCACGCTGGCAACCTGTACGCGAAATGTTTTTCGCCTCTAGAAGATGGTATTTTCATTTTCCGCCACCGTTCGCACACCGAACATTGGCTCCTGTAAGTAACTTAATATTGATACAAATAAACTTGCTACAAGAATCACTGGCTCATCAGTTTTAAACTTTGGTTTTGTCAGATTTTCAAACGGTAATCCGAAATCTGAATATTTGATCTTTAGCATTAGACACCTCAAGCGTTGCCTAATTAGAAAATCGAACGATAAATATTTTTCCCAAAAACGAAATTAATCATAGTAGAAGATTTTGACACCCAATCACAAAGGAAAAACTGTTGGTTGCCTTTCGAATCGGGACGAAATCTGATTATTCGTACGGCTGTGGAAAATTTAATCCATCGTGTGCTAAACAGTGATTTTAAACAAGTGCCATAAATTGGACTATCAGGAATGTATCCTTTTACCACAAATAGTTTGTTCATGAAGATTTATTTAGTTCGAGTTACATATTTATCCAACGAGGCAGTTTGAATGGCATAACAATTATAGCATCAAGGCATTAGGATTATTAGTTTGTTAAATATTACCAGTCTATAATGCATTTAAAATTATTGATAGAATATAAATTGAATCCCGCATCGCATACATTACGGTAAGTGGAAGGACTTACATCTCCACACGACAGTGCACTCCACGCCGACCGTATCGTTTTCGCAACAACCAACGTAAAGTGCTTTTTTTGTCGTGAAAATGTGCAGGATTTCCTCGATTGTTTTAATTAGCTAGAGAGAAAATTGCATTTTACCATATACACATACCTTATATCCGAACATTTATTTACTGTACGGTACAAAGTGAATGAAAGAAAAATACGCTAGCATGAAGGTAGCAGCTCCCGAAATTACAATCCTGAGTGCAGTCGGTGTTGAACAGTCGTTCGCACCGCACGCGTATAGCTCTTGGCTCCTGGAATTTTTTTTCTGGCTACCTAGAGTTTCATTGATTCAAGGCTTCAGTCTTTTTCAAGGCTACCTGAATCACTAACTAAGTGACTAAGTGATACAAAGAGTGATATTAGAGTGACTAAGTGATACAAAGAGTGATATTAGAGTGACTAAGAAATTAATCAGCCTTTTCTAAGGCTAGCTAGGAGTCTAATCGAAGACTAATTTAGCCTAGTTAATTTAATTTAAAATTTCAAAAATGCCTGCGTCCAACCGGAAAGGCAACAAGCCTAAGGCTAAAAATAATTCAATACGGAATAAATCACAATCCGTTATTCAACATTTTTCTAATAACATTCACGATCTTATAGAATCTGAATGTAAAAATAAAAGACAACGGACGGATTTCCCTTCCGTTGATCCTATGCCGTCTAACAATATTTACGAGATTCTTCCTGAATCCGATTGTAGCGACATACAAGAAAATTCTTCAAAAATTCCCAAAATGGACGCTTGTCGTTCTGGGAAGAAACATCAATCTATGCCACCAGTGACGGTGATGATTTCCGACTTCAAAGCATTCCGTACTGAGCTTTCTACTTTTCTCCCGGAAGTAAAAGTCTCATTTCAAATCGGACGAAGAGGAGAATGTCGAGTCTTGGTGGATGGATTGGAAGATTACGAAAGTCTTATTCGATATTTGTCCGAAAAACTTCATAAATTTTATTCATATGATATAAAATCAGACAGACCCTTCAAGGCTGTCTTGAAAGGATTATCAAATGATCAAAGTATTGATGAAATTAAAAATGAACTAAAAGAATTGCTTGGTTTTGCCCCTTCCCAAGTAATACTTATGAAAAAAAGAGCGAATGGTACTTCTAAACCACGCTCTGGAATTTCCCATGAACTTTACCTAATACACTTCAATCGAAGTGATGTAAACAATTTGAAAACTTTAGAAAAAGTACGTTTCATTTCCCACATTAAAATTCATTGGGAACATTATAAACGGCATAATCGTATTGCAAACTTAACGCAATGTCGTCGTTGCCAAGGCTTCGGTCATGGAACCAAAAATTGTCATATGGATATACGGTGTTTGAATTGTGGTAAATCGCATTCGAAAGACGCTTGTCCAATGAATGAAACCACTGATAAATTTTCATGTTCAAATTGCAATGGAAATCATAAATCCAATTATTTGAAATGTCCTGTCAGGGAAAAAATTTTAAACGCTCGTTCGCTTAGACAACAAGTCAAATCAACGACCTTAAATTTACAGAACATACCTGAAAATTCTTCTAAGGCACCTGCCAATTCGTCTTCTAACGAAAACAATTTATTGACAGGTAGATCGACCTCGTCATCATCTTCTTCTAATGTCAGTTATGCTGGTATATTAGGTAGAAATCTATCTCCTATTTCTTCTAATGTAAATAATCAAAACACAGGACCGCCTTGCAGTTCTTCTTCTAACGAAAACAATTTATTAATAGGTAGACCGGCCAAATCATCTTCTTCTAATGGCAGTCTACCTACAAATATTCCTTCAATGCCATTCGCTTCTTTAAATGAAGTCGATTTAGGCGATATAACTGAAAATAAAATGATCTACCTACAAGATCAACTTTTTCAAATGATCATCCAAATGAATTCGACTTCATCACTTTTTGAAGCATTTCAAATCGGATGGAAATTTGCAAATAATATTATAATGAATTTAAAATTTAACAGTGATGTTAAATAATTATTTGAATATTTTAAATTGGAATGCTCGATCTTTGAAATCGAGTGAAGATGAATTTTATAATTTTCTCAAAGTTCACAAAATTCATATTGCCATTGTGACAGAAACTTTTCTTAAACCAAATGTAAAATTGAAAAGTAATCCACATTATGTGGTTCATCGATTTGACAGGTTTACTGGAATTGGTGGTGGAGTTGCCATTTTTGTCCAACGGCAAATTAAACATCGAATTTTACCTTCTTTCAATACTAAAGTTATTGAAAGCTTGGGAATCGAAGTTGAAACCATTCATGGAATTTATTTCATCGCTGGAGCATATTTGCCATTCCAATGCACCGGCGAACAATTAAATTTCTTTAAAGGCGATTTGCAAAAACTTACAAGATATCGATCGAAATTTTTCGTAATAGGGGACTTAAATGCTAAGCATGTCCAGTGGAATTGTAGGCAAAATAACAGTAATGGTAAAATACTTCATAATCAACTCTCAGCTGGTTACTTTACAGTTCTTCATCCCAGTAATCCTACTTGTTTCTCTTCCGTGAAAAACCCGTCTACAATTGATCTGGTTCTAACAGATCAAAGTCACATTTGTAGTGAACCGATTACTCATGCTGATTTTGACTCAGATCATCTTCCTGTAACATTCAGACTTTCCAACGAAGCTATAATTAATCCAATTAGTTCTATTTTCAACTATCATAGAGCAAATTGGTTGGATTACAGATCTCACATTGAAAATCATGTGGATCATGAAACTATTTTAGAAAATTCTGCGGATATCGACACAGCAATTGATAATTTGAATCATTATATTATCGAAGCTAGAAATCTTTCAGTTCCCAAAGCTCAAACTAAATTAAATTCTCCTATCATCGATGACAATCTTCAACTGCTCATTCGGTTGAAGAATGTTCGTCGACGACAATATCAACGTTCTCGTGATCCTGCTATGAAAAACATAGTTAAGGATTTACAAAAAGAAATTAAACATAGATTTACTCTTTTGCGAAATGAAAATTTCGCTAAAGAAGTTGAACAAATTAAACCATATTCTAAACCTTTCTGGAAACTTTCTAAGGTTCTTTAGAAACCTCAGAAACCTATTCCTGCTCTCAAGGAAGGAAATCAAATACTTCTTACAAATGGCGAAAAAGCTCAAAAACTTGCTCAGCAGTTCGAGAGTGTCCACAATTTTAATTTGAACGTTGTGAGTCCTATTGAAAATGAAGTCTCACTGAAATATGATCATATTTCAACCCAAGTGTTATCACACGATGACATTATTGAGACGAATTTTGATGAAATTAAATCAATTATTAGAAAACTTAAAAACATGAAGGCTCCTGGTAATGATGGAATTTTTAATATTCTTATTAAAAATCTTCCCGATGTTGCCTTGAGACTCCTGGTTAAAATTTTCAACAAGTGTTTTTCATTAGCTTACTTCCCAAAAAGATGGAAAAACGCTAAAGTAATTCCTATCCTAAAACCTGATAAAAACCCAGCAGAAACATCAAGTTATCGCCCAATTAGCTTACTTTCTTCTATCAGTAAACTTTTTGAAAAAATTATCTTGTTAAGAATGATGACTCATATAAATGAGAATTCAATTTTTTTACCAGAGCAGTTTGGATTTCGTCATGAACATTCAACTACTCATCAACTTGTCAGAGTAACGAACATGATAAAATCAAATAAATCTTCTGGGTTATCCACTGGAGTTGCTCTTCTAGACATAGAAAAAGCATTCGACAGTGTTTGGCACAAAGGTTTAATAGCAAAAATGTCTGATTTCCAGTTTCCTATTTATTTGATCAAAATGATTCAAAATTATTTAACTGATCGTACTCTTCAGGTTAGCTATCAGAATTGTAAATCTGAATTGCTACCCGTACGAGCCGGTGTTCCGCAGGGTTCGAGTGTAGCTCCAATCTTGTATAATATTTTCACTTCTGATCTTCCAAATCTACCCGTTGGTTGTCAGAAATCGCTATTCTGTGACGACACAAGTCTGTTAGCCACAGGTAGAAATCTAAGAGTGATCTGCAGTCGCCTACAAAGAAGTTTAAATATTTTCAGTGATTATCTGTCAAAATGGAAAATTAAACCAAATGCAGCAAAAACGCAATTAATTATCTTTCCTCACAAGCCAAGAGCTTCTTTTCTTAAACCAAACAATAATCACATTCTCAAATTGAATGGCTTGGAATTGACATGGTCTGATCAAGCTAAATACTTAGGTTTAACGTATGACAAAAAACTCACTTTCAAGGATCACATTGAAGGAATCCAGGCAAAGTGTAATAAATATATTAAATGTTTATATCCTCTTATAAACAGAAATTCTAAGCTCTGTCTAAAAAACAAATTGTTAATTTATAAACAAATTTTCAGACCAGCCATGCTTTATGCGGTACCAATTTGGTCAAGCTGTTGTTCCACCAGGAAGAAAACGCTTCAAAGGATTCAGAATAAAATTCTGAAAATGATTCTGAAGCGTCCTCCCTGGTTTAGTACAAATGAGTTACACAGACTCACAAATATAGAACCATTAGATGTAATGTCACATAATATTATAAGCAAATTCCGACAAAAATCGATGCAATCTTCAATTGAATCGATTCGCTCTCTGTATTAGTTAGTAAGTTAGTATATAAGTTCCTTTTCCCCATTACACAATACAAGTAGGTTTAGAATTTTCCCTACACAAAAATCTCAGAATTGCGGAAGCAAATAATGTCTTCATGGTAATAACCAAATCATATATATATAACAGGGCTGAAAAGTCACCACTTGTGGCTGAACACCCAATTTAAATCTTAATAATTTAATTTTAACTCATATTCCAATAAATAGTTATTTAAAAAAAAAAAAAAAAAAAAAAACAATCCTGAGTGCAGCATTTTATTTATTGCTTTGATATTGTGAAACTCAAAAATTGAAGAAAAAAATGCAGCCGTTTCAACGATTAATGGCAACGGTAGGACACATTTTTCGATGATCATTAGAAAAGGTCCCAAGTGCAAATGATAGATTCTCTTTGTTTACTTTCTCTTTCAATTATTGCGATAAATTCCAGTAATTTCCAACAAACTCTACATATAGAAAGCTGATGGTTTTTGTCATAATTCTATGACATGTTTTAGGAGAAAGGATAGCTGATTGGACCGTAATAATCGAAAGAGAAAGTAAACAAATAGAAACTGTCATTTGCCCTTGGAACCTTTTCTAATGTTCGTCTGCGTTAAATAATCAGTCCACAGCAAATAATATTAAATTTATAGGTGACGAAAACTTACATAGGACACAAAACAGAAGAACATAATTCGTCAAACGACTGAATTTCAAAAAATTGACCTGAATCTGTGTCAACCAAACCCAGCTTTTCACCCAAACGACAAAAACCACTTTTCAACATTTGAAAATATATCAGAATGCATGAAATATGTGTTGAATCAACTGAAAAAATTCGCCATTTTTGACGCTGCTGACGCTGACGCTAGTCTCAGAAGACGTAAATTTATTTATTTATTTTTATTTATTTATTTATTTATTTCGTCAAGCAAATGTAGACTACATATAAATGATTTACAATGTTTACTTAGATACTACGCATTATTTCTACGACTAAGCTGTAATTTCATTTCATTTTTGGACATACCAAGGTCAAGATGTTCGCAATATTGATCGTAGTGGCGCATTATTCGATCGATTGGGCTATATTTTGCATAATTGGTTCTAGTGTTTCTTTCTAAAAATAATTTCCTGGTTCGTAATTGACGGCTAGGTGTATAAAAATTTAATTGCGATAATAAAGTAGGTGATTGAATGCGTTGAGAAATAATGTCACTGATAAAATAAAGCATTGCAAGGTCGTGGCGTTCTTTAAGTGTTTGAATATTGATGAGCATGCAGCGTGCTTCATATGATGATAGAGGAAATGCTGTCCAGTTTAATTCACGAAGTGCATATAAAAGAAATTGTTTTTGAATAGATTCGATGCGTTCTTCGTGAATAATATTGTATGGATTCCATACTAGGCTGCAACACGGAACGACCGAAATTAGCTCTGTACCTAATTCGTATTACTGTTTTTGAATTAGTTGATTTTAACAACAAAATTTCCAAAATAACTATAAAATTAGTTAAAATTGAGAATTTACTTTACTATAAAATTAGTTAAAATTGAGAAAAAAACTCTTATTTTTAGAGAAAGAGTTTAGTTGGCGAATATCCTGGCCACAAACCAGCAATATTTCAATCCAACACGAAATTCTCATTGACAACTAATTTTGTTTTTAAAATCAGAAAATTTGTTACTATTTATCTATCACCGTCATTACTGAAGGACAGCACAAAGAAAACAAAAATGAAATGGGTTTTATTAACAAGTTTATTAGCCAAAAACTCATGAGAAGTGTCAAAGCAAAACAAACCATTAATAAGCTAAAAAGGACAGTCTTGTTGAAACTGCTTGGAAAATTTTTTGATGTTTTTCGCATGTGTTACGATATATCCATACATAAATTTCTGATTCGATTTGTAAAAATGAAGTAAACTTTTAGTGGAAAGTGTATTTATTCAGAATTTGTGCGCATTTGAAGCGATTGTGCGAAATAATGTTTTTACGGGGAACAGTGAAGTGAGTTTCGAATATTGCACTCTAATTGTATATGTCAAATGATGCTTTTGTATCTTCCAACCTTCCGGGCTACGCCGTCCGGTGTATTACTTGTATTCGGTTTTTGTTTTCCGAGTGCTCAAAGTTTTCAGTGAGAGAGTCGATTTCGCGAAGTCGAATGAAGAAAGCAGCGATTTAGAAGAAAAATTTTCAAAAAGAAGTTTATGTTTCGCTTATGTCTTTTTCTCCAATACAACATCGTATTTATACCTGCCAATATAGAAAAGATTACCGCAACTGAAATATTTTTCGGCAGTAGTGTGCCATCTAGTGGCTAGTAGTCATTACGGTGTTAACGTTTTTTTCGGTGACAGTGCGCCACATAGCTGCAAATTTCCGAAGCCAATTCAACCATTTAGGTTGGTTGAAAACAACGTTTTATTTCTCTAATTCAACTAAAAAATTAGTTGAATGGAAATGAAGTGTGCCTTAGCTAAGAAATAACAGCACGTTGAATTGGTGAATTCAACTAAAAAAATAGCCATTTCAACAAATATTTTATTATTATTAAGGGAATCAGAAATAAAAAATCTAAATCAGCAAAAGTAAGATTTTTTTAGTTGTCTCAAAAAATAACTAACTAAAATCAGAAAATTAACTAATTTTTTCGCCAAAATGCTGATTTCGGTCTTTCCGTGAATATTCCAAAATAGGTCTGACATATGTAGTGTATAATAATTTTATTGTGTATGGGTCCTGAAAGTTATGACTGAAGCGTTTAATAAAGCCCAGTATTCTATTTGCTTTATTGATTATGGTATTGTAGTGTTCCACAAAAGTGAGCTTGGAGTCTAAGATTAGTTGATTTCCTAGATGTATGTTTATAGATATAGTTTCATTTTTCCTACTGAACGTTATTGAGTTACATTTTTTTACATTGAGTTGGAGTAGACTTTTGCAGCACCAATTGTGGAATAGATTGATTTCGTTCTGGAATATTACAGCGTCGTTGATATTTTTTATTTCCATGAAGAGTTTTCATGTCGTCTGCATATATAAGCACTTTCAGATTTTTGAGTATGAAGGAAATGTCGTTTATATGTAAAATGAAAAGGAGAGGCCGTAAGTGAGAACCCTGAGGTACGCCAGAAGTTACATGATTTGGTTAGAACAGAATATTTTGGAAGCGGACTACCTGTACACGATTCGTTAAGTATATTTGATCCATTCCAGAATAGTATGTTTTATGCCATATTTTTGTAGTTTGTGTAGAAATAATGGTATGTCAATACGGTCGAAGGCTTTGCTAAAGTCAGTGTAAAGAGTTTCTACGTAGTTGCCGGCGTCCATTGCATTCAAGAGATTTGTTGTAGTTGAGCGGCCTTTAAAAAAGCCATGTTGTTTGTTTGTTATTACATTTTTAAGTTAATGAAAAAGTTTTTCGTTTACATTTTTTTCAAATAATTTTGGAATGCATGAGATAATGGCTATTCCACGGTAGTTCCGAATGTTAGATTTTGCACCAGATTTAAATATTGGTACAAGAAAGGAAGATTTCCATGCTTTAGGAAAAGTACATTTATTAAGTGATAAGTTAAAAAGTAGTTGTAGTGGTAGTGTAAGTTCTTCAGCGAGATTTTTTAAAAATATTGGTGGTATACTGTCAGGTCCAGGCCCTTTTGAGGCGTCTAAGTTTTTCAGTGCTGTCGAAATGTCATGTTCTGATAGATAGTTTACAGAGATGGAGTTGGAAAATGCAGGTATGAAAGAGAAGTATTCACGGTCACGGTCAGTTTCTGAATAAGATGTATATACTTCTTGAAAAAAAATTCGCAAAAAGATTGCAGATTTCTGTACTATTTATCCCTACATGTTCGTCGAGGTGCATTCGAGATGGAAAATTGTTGCTTTTTAGTTTAGTTTTTGTGTAGTTAAAAAAGTTCTTAGGACAAGTCTTTATTTCGTTTTCAATTTTGCGGTTATATTCTTCATGGCTATTTTGAGTTGATTGCATAGGTTTAAGTAATTTTGAAGATGAGCATCACTTTTTTCTTGTTTGTAAGTTTTGTGTGCTTTTTGTTTCCTGTTTTTCAAATGTTTTAGTTGTGAATTGAACCATACAGGTAATTTGTCGTTATGATTTTTTCTTCTTCTTCTCATAGGCAAAGTTTCGGCTAATATTTTGTTTATAATGTGATAGAATTTGTTTACTTCGACGTCGACATTTCCTTCTGTACTCAGTATGTTTCGCCAATTTATTATACTTAGTCTACACTTGACTTCTTCAAAGTCAATTTTATTGTATTCCGGCACTTCCTCATATTCCAAGTCGTAGGTAAGGGATGCATTGTGTGTAAATAATGAATATTCAATTGCGGTGTGAAATGCTTCATTTTTCCATAATGGCAGGTTTGATGCATTCACACAAAAGTCTTCTGTGCAATTTGTGAAAAGAAGGTCTAAATATGCGTTTTGTTGATTTTTTACGGAGTGTACTTGATGTAGGCCAAAATTAGAAATTTTGTCGAAAAAGTAGTGCAATGTTTCGTTTTCTCCTACGACTGGAAGTAAGATTGATTCATTTTCAATGTCAGAAATGAAGAATGAAGTCCGCATTACGTTGATTGAAGTCGCCAAAAATATGAAGCTTTACTTCAGGTTCCATATTCGAAATAATTGTGTCTGAAGATTGAAAGAATAATTCAAAAGAGAATTTGTTCGCATTTTCGGGTGGGAAGTAGATAGAGCAGTAAATATGTTCTTCTCCCAATATTGAAACTTTGGCCCATACATGCTCAAATTCTTTATATTTAGGAGTAATAATTTCTTCAGAAGTAAAGCAAGAGTTAATGGATATGAGGACTCCACCTCCAGTTTTTTCTACGTTAAAATTATTTCCAAATACTTCTTCGCTTCTTACACTTTTATCCCAGCTGCTTTCAGTTCCAAGGATTACGTCGAAAGAGGAGGTTATTAAATCGAAAGAGGAGGTTAATTACATGTGTAGATTCGAAAACATATTTCTTTACATTTAAAAATATATAAGAAAATTTCAGTTATATATAACATATAATATGTTCGAAAAGCTAACTACTGACGATCAACATGTAGGATTGGGACCGCGAAACATTTGTTCCACTTTATTCAATTGCAAATCGTTACATTTATTATTATTATTGTAAGGTCAATCGGATATGAAATCTACATGGACATGTATGAGAAGCATTACCATTATCTTCTAATACAACAAAACAAAAAAATATCGCAATACATCTTATTAGTTAAATAGGCACATAATAGTATATAAATAAAATTCATTTTGCAAAAACTATATACAGTAAATCGTTTAACTTTGTTAGCGAAGTGATCGAATGATTTTCCAAATTCGAAAAGGTCCAGGTGTAAATGGTCTACATTATGCAAGCCTCATTCTTGTTAATGGCCGTATGCGATACGTTAGAAAGTATGACAAATTCGTATTACCGTTTACGTTCGAATCAATTACACTTTCAAACATCGTACATGTATAAGAACAACCCTAATCTAACTTTAAACCATCAGTTCTGGTACAGAGATCAATTTAAGTTGTATTGAAAAATGTTTGATATCATTTGTTATTTGGCTTGTTTTTTCGCTGAATTTGTATCACATCGAACACATACTTTTGGACGAATGCGAACAAGTCATTCTTGTTTTCACTCGAACTTCGTGTGCGAACGCGATTCCTTGTGCAAAAGAAGGATCTGGATCGCAGGTAGTTTTTTAGAAAGATTCCAAGCATCAAAGAAGTGACGAATGCTACATAATAATAAAATTGGATTGCATTGATTTTTCAATGAATAGAACTATATCGTTCAATTAACGCATTGTTCTGAGTTCAAATTATATTGAAGCGTACATAATTGTAACGTAACTTTATGTTAAATTGCCTGCTCCAAATTTGTGCATGTAAATAGATGTGAAGTTCACAATATATTTTTATCTGTGTAGTTATTACACCACGAACATATATTTTATTGAGGCAATTACATCAAATACTTTTCCATGACTGTTTAAGGGGGGCTCTCTATGAAACGGTAGAAAATATGGTCCTTTTTCATTATTGTGCCGTACAGAAACCTGATAAGGAGTGCATCTGTAGATGTACGCTTGCGGATAAGAAAAACAATTTTTATATGTTAAAATTATTATCGAGCATCTTCGGAGACTGATTTGAAAAAAGTCGACTTTCCGTTCACATGATATCTGCCGAAGGTGAACTCTGAGACATCCAAATAATGCATCTAATTGATCAGGAGATATGTCTCAAGTGCGTAAACCACAGATACTTTGTGAATGTTTAATACGCAGCTACATTTGAAGATACAAACATATATTCTAGAAAAGCATGGTGTTTTCTTGTTTTTATTAGAAATAAAATATTTTTTTTTTCATAAATACGTTTATTTCTTAAGGCAGTTTACATAAGTTTTTCTTCGCCGTAGCATCACTTTTACATAATATTCTTATCCTAATTTAATTCTAACATAGTCACAACGTTTTGCATTTATTAAAACATATTCTCTTATTACTTAAATATCATCTTAGGTAACTCGTCATTAATTATGAAATCTACTCGGAAATATTATTTGAACCAAACGATTAACTTCTATAAATTATAAAATAAGCTGTTATTTTCAGACATTTTGTTAATAATTTCATAAACTGTTTCGAGTTTGTTTGTATCATTACATTATTTTTATTCTAATTTAGCTATTGGTTGAACTCATGGACGCAGCTGGAATCAGAACTAAGTCTTAAAAGGGGCCTTTATTAAATTGAAACTCCAATTTTCTTTATGAAATGATAAATAAGTTTCATGTATGAAAGGTCACGACAAGCAAGAATGTCTCGAACTGGGATATTGGATAGTCTACCTTGGGTACGCAAAGAATTTATTAGTTGAGATCTGACATCACGATACTCCACGCATGTCCAAACGACATGATCAATATCTCGATAACCTTCGCCACAAGCACAATGATTAGTCTCGGAGAGCCCAATTCGAAGGAGATGTGCATCTAACGTGTAGTGATTGGACATGACTCTGGACATCACACGAATGAAATCTCTACTCACATCCAGTCCCCTGAACCATGCCTTTGTCGATATTTTCGGAATAATTGAGTGCATCCACCGACCCAGATCATCTTTATCCCAAGAAGCTTGCCAGCTGGCAAGTGTTCTTTGGCGAGACGAGCTATAGAATTCGTTGAAAGCAATTGGTCTCTCATAAATTTCACCCTCAATAGCACCACGTTTGGCTAAAATATCGGCTCTTTCATTGCCAGGAATGGAGCAATGAGCCGGGACCCAGACTATAGTGATTAGATAATTATTGTTCAATATGTCGTTCAGGCACTGTTTTATTTTGCCCAGGAAAAACGGTTCAGTCTTGCCAGTCATGTTTGAGCGAATGGCTTCAATTGCACTCAGACTATCTGTGAAGAGGAAATAATGGTTTGGAATTAATGTGACGATTACACTCAAACTATAATGAACTGCTGCTAGCTCTGCTATATAAACAGATGCAGGTTCTTGAAGCCTAAATGAGGCCGAAACATTATTGTTGAACATACCAAACCCTGTCGCTTCTTCAATTCGCAATCCATCCGTGTAAAACATTTTCTCAGAGTCAATATGCCTGAACTTACTTGAAAATATTTTTGGGATTTCCGTCGAACGTAGATGATCCGGGATTCCACGCACTTCGCGCTGCATGGATGTATCGAAAAATAAAGTTGAGTCAGGGACATTTAGGAGGCTGACACGGATAGGAATATATCTTGAAGGGTTGATTTCCTGTGACATATGGTTAAAATATACTGTCATGAATTTTGTTTGAGATCGAAGCTCGACTAGTCGTTCGAAATTATTAATTACCATGGGATTCAGCACCTCACATCTTATTAGCAGGCGTGATGAAAGCTCCCAAAATCGATCTTTTAATGGAAGAACTCCCGCCAGAACTTCAAGACTCATTGTATGTGTCGAATGCATGCACCCTAAAGCAATTCGCAAACAACGATACTGAATTCGCTCCAGTTTGATAATATGAGAGTTTGCAGCGGAACGAAAGCAAACGCATCCATATTCCATCACTGAAAGTATCGTTGTCTGATACAATTTTATTAGATCTTCCGGATGAGCACCCCACCAAGATCCTGTTATTGTTCGAAGAAAATTTACTCTTTGTTGGCATTTTGTTATCAGAAACCTAATGTGTCCTAGAAATAAAATATTAGATTGTAACAGTAGTTTTATTCAAGGAATGGTATGACGCAAGTAAATTTTCCAAAAATATTCAAAGTACGACTTTGAAACTTTGAAATTGTTTTCAAACAGCATATCAATCAATCAAAACAATAGAAGAAAATATCGATTTTTCATAGATAACCATTAAGTTTCATGAACAATAGATTTCTTATTATATAAAAGTGCAAATAACTTGTTGATGACACTCTCTTCTTTCAAATGTTTGCACCTTCACCACCTTTTGAACCTCCACTACCTTGAACCACCACCCCCCTTGAAACCCCTCCCTAGAATGATTCCGGCGCACGGGCCTGATAGAAAGGATATAGAAAACCGATTTTTGGTTGGAGCCTTAAGCACCGTAATGTTATATACCATTCGATTCAGCTTAAAGAGACCGGAGAATGACTGTGTTTACACCTTTAAAAGATTTTTCTCTACCCTCAATTTGTGTCGTGAATACGACTTTATTTTTTTATTTATTTACTTTACTATGAGGTGCCTTTTCGAAATTTACCCTGTACAAGAATGGGCAGAACTTTATCGCGAATATCACTTGATGTACTTAACCCAACAACATAATTTTTTCTACATGATATCGGAAATATGATCAGAAATTTGTGAATAAATTTTCAACAGCGTGAGATAACCATAAATAACTGAAAAACAAAGTTTTCTAAAACTTTCGGAAATAATGAGAAAAATTCATCACGCTTGCTTGCCTTTTTCGCACCCGGACGACGGTTTTGAGGTAGTCAGGCTCGTTCGTATCAGTTTCGACTAAAATGTTCATTCTAGTGCTTCAGACGGAACTGGATGTCGAGGTGAGGTTCTCCCAACATCAGTAAGAACAAACCAAGTACAAAGCGTGAAATGGTCATGTCGTGCTCTCATTTGGACTTCGGTCGTCAGGAGGAGCAGTCGGCAATGGAAGCAGACCTTTTACGTGGAATAAAACCTTTTACGTGGAATTTAGTTTCAAAATATGTTTCAGGAACTTAGTTCCAGAATACAGGTTAAAAAATCCGAAAACTTCGAATATATGGGTTGTTCCAAGTTTTGAAACATCAAATTTTACAATATCTATTTGGTACTTTATGGAAAATACTCTACGGGTAAACATGTTTTATTTTATATCAAATGCATGATTTTACCAACATAATAAATATGGAGACTATCACATACACGACAAAAATAATTGTAATTATCAGTGAAATGGTCTTTCTGTTCACATAGATTCCATCTAATGTTTGCCTACTGCTGAACCAAGCTGCCTAACGAGGATGTAAACAGTTCTACTGCATTGTCAAAAAAAAATGTGGTGATAAACCTAATCGCTTATTAAAAAAAATCACTATCGCTGGACAATTCTAATAGTACTAATTGTTTGGTATCATTCCAGTGGTTACTAAGATGCTAAATATTTTGACTGCTAGAAAAAAAAACATATTTTTCGCAGATTCTACTTTATTCATGCCTTCGTGTAGCACTGTACCGGTGTAGTGCAAATTGAAAACCAAAACGCCATTAGATTGGCGTTATTCTTATGTATGTACGATGTAAATAGTAGTACGAATTTGACATACTTTCGAACGTATCGCATACGGCCGTAAACAAGAATGAGAGTGATAATCGTACAAGTGACGTAACCG
Organism: Malaya genurostris; assembly: GCF_030247185.1. Lineage (NCBI taxonomy): Eukaryota > Metazoa > Arthropoda > Insecta > Diptera > Culicidae > Malaya > Malaya genurostris. The sequence continues at coordinate 72,972,479 of NC_080570.1, read as the reverse complement.
ACAAATGAAATTATCTTAATGAAAACAAAAAAATGTATTAATGAACTGTTATGCCTCCTACCAGCTCAACATAAACCGCTAAGCGGACGTAAAGTTATTGCTATTTTCGATACACTTATATAGTTTGCACCGAAGTGTAAAGTCCTTCTTGATGAACCGAATGAAAACAAGTTTCGGCTTACACTGGTCAATTCAGATGGTAGTCATTTAGAGATTTACCTGTTTTGTGCTAGAGCAAATAACAATTTTCATAAGCTAAATAAATATATCAATATTAAAACAAATTCCGTTTTCTTAGTCAATCGAGATTGACACGATCATAAAACCTAAAATTTCGTCATAAAAATTGAAGAAAATCTTTGAAAGTAAACAGTTGATTTCGACGTTGAAACGGATTTTATTATAAAACCTGCAAACCATTTTAAGGAAACCCGAATAGATTTTTGTGAAGCAGTTTATCTCCGCCTCATTGCACCAATCAATCAAACATATTCAAGCACTCCGAATAATATAATGCGAACCGTTTGATTGACTTAAATATGAAGAGACTTTAGTATTTCCGCAATTCAACTGAAGAACAGTCGAACCCTGCAAGTTTGGTCTACGTACAACCGATTATAAGCATCGAACGCACCAGTCGGATTAACAACAGAATTCAACGGGTATGACTAGAGAAACGTTGGGATTTGAAGCGCATTCTGCAATCACAATTAACGAAAATTCAGAACATATTTGACTTGACGTTTTCTGGCTCTTGAGCACTGCCATACAATGGTTGAATATGACCCCCTTCAAATCGCATGGGTCTGCCGTCGCATAAGTTCTCTTTCCCTACACACAGGAATAAGGATATACACCATCGGAAGCGTAAGGCTGAACTGCAATGTGGTCGGTCCTTTATTCTTCCTGTTCCTTCCTCACTGAACATAAAAGGTTCCTCCCATTGGGATGAAAATCAACGGGAATCCAACGCTAGCTGACAGCACATACTTAACGCACTAATGAAGCGTATAGAGAATAAATAAAAGAATACTCCGTGAATACACTATATTTACTATTTTATTGACGTATCAATATAGTTGGTTCTTGAGAATACCATTTGGTGTTACTATTTAACATGAAGTAATCATAATATTTTTTAATGAACGTATAATTAATATTTTTTTCGAATATTAATAAATTTTATTCGGGGTGGATTTAAACTGAAACATTTATAAGTAAACGCTATTGTGAAGTATTGGAATTGAGAAGTTTCCCAACTTGATCATAAAATTGAAATTCTTATCTTAAGTGAACTGAGATTAGGCTGCAATTGAATTTTATTTGATGTCGACTTTCTGTTCTGGAAATCACGAAGTGAAGTCGGTTTGAAAATATAACCTTAAATCTCGACGCAAATGATGCAAAATCGAAAGATCTGTACATGGAATCGTTTCGATTTGCAAATCCTGGCAATTGAGGACTAACCAAAATCTTTCGACTAAATTGGAGTTCCATATCCGATTCATGGTGCTCCAAAATAGAAATAAAAAGGTTTAAACTCTAAAATAGAGCTCATATTGATTTCTCAGAAGTGATAGAACCGATCTTCCCAAACTTAGAAAAAAAAACGTGCGAAATTACATCTTCTGAGACCGGCATATTCAAATCTAAAAAATGACACATTTGAATAGTTGATTTATTAGAATAGTCATACATTTTGATATATTTTTACAGAATACGTATAATTTTTCGTTCTTGCGAGAAAGGTTGGACATGATTGACACATGTTTTTTTTCATAAAATTCTATCATTTAACGAATCACTTTCTTAAAAATCGAGTCATGCAGGTAAACTGATAGAATAATAAGTTTTTTATCCCTACAAAATAAACTAGGAAATTCCTGTATTAAACAAATGACGATTGAAAGCCTTTTTACGGATTTAACAGTTTCATGTTGTATACGCACATTATGATTCATGTTGCATTTAATTATGTTAATTTAGATAATCCGGATGATAAATTTATAAATAATTCCTAATTCAGATGACTGAAGTTATCATTTAAAATATGATAAATGAAGAGCATTGCGTATATGTTATGTACAAAATGTGCAATAACTTTTTACACAACGACAAAAATTGTGTCTAAATAGCTGCACATATAAGAAATATCGTAATTTAGGTATAATTACATACATGTAATTATTAATCATTTACAGCCAATTCAAATGAATTTATCAGTGAAATAGAAATATAACTTCAATGTACATTTTGAAGGATGTGTTTTTTGTAAGTAGTCACAATGGCAGCAGTCCCTTGCTTCAGTTCTACACTGGACCCTTGATAAGATTTGCTTCTATGAGCTTCTATTTTAAGTAGGTCACTGATTTTTTGTGCTGTATCAAACATATTTTATAAAAATAAAGGTCATTCGTAACCGAATGTTCGAAGTGAGCACACGCGTTTTTTAACAATCGACATCGGTAAGACGAAGGTGCCTATCACAGCAGAGGCTGTAGTATAGGCATTAAATAAAAGTGATAAAAAGTAGCATCCCCGCAAGTGAGTTCTGTCTGTGCACCGGTTTTGTATCAGTATCGACAGTAGACGCTATTGTGCTATCCTCGGGCAGCAGTTATTTCTATTGTTTGCTACCCGCATCACAGCAGCCAAATCCTGAGTCAAGGTCACGCTGAAGCACAACGAAGGAGTGAAGGAGCAACTCACCTAACAGCTTACCGTGACATACTGTTAAGTATTTTCTCAAACTTTTTCTTTCAACTTTTACTATTCATATATTTTCTTTTCATTTTATTTCTTTCTTTTTCATTTCAAGTGCGGGAGACTTCTTTACTCCCGCACTTTAAATATGAATATTGATGACAGTGGGGGTGTCTCGGAGGAGGGCGAAGCTGAACGAATGAACGAAGAACATTTAGAGGCTGAGTTTGCTTCCGAGATGCCATCTACCCCTCCTATACCATCTCCCCCTCCGATACCATCTCCCCCTCCGATACCATCTCCCTCTCCGATGCCATTTCCCTCTCCGATGCCTCCATCTCCCTTTAAGATATCGCCTGCTCGCCAAAAAGTTTACCAAGACGATGGCTCGGGGGGTCCGTGGGTGGTATACTTCCGGCCCAAATTAAAGTCTCTCAGAGTTTTAAATATTGCTCGGGACCTGGAAAAACATTACTCGGCAATAAAAACAATAGATAAGGTTTCGCAAAACAAGTTACGCGTTGTTGTGTCCGACCTGAAGCAAGCAAACGGGATTGCTACCAACGAGTTGTTCACGAAGGAGTACCGCGTGTACGTCCCGTCTCATGTGGTGGAGATCGACGGTGTGGTCCGTGACGAAAGTCTGACAATCGAAGATATGATGAAGGACGGGGTAGGCCGTTTCAAAAACCCCGACCTTCAACCAGTGAAAATTTTGGAGTGCAAGCAATTGCACTCCAAATCGATAGATGGTAAATTTTACCAATCGGACTCATTTCGCGTGACTTTTGCCGGATCTGCACTTCCAAATTATTTGGTAGTGAGTGGAGTTCGTCTACCTGTTCGGCTGTATGTACCGCGGGTAATGCATTGTACAAGCTGCAAACAGCTAGGTCATACGGCAACCTATTGTTGCAACACACTGCGATGCGGCAAATGCGGAGAGGCCCATGAGGACGATCTCTGCAGAAGAGCAGTGGAAAAGTGTTGCTACTGCGGGGAGAATCCTCATGATCTTTCGGTGTGCCCTACGTACATACAGCGTGCGGAGAAATTGAAGCGATCCGTGAAAGAACGTTCCAAACGTTCTTATGCGGAAATCTTAAAAAGAACCACTCCATCGACCCCTGAGAACCCGTTTGCAATCTTGCCAGTTGAAGAGGATACCTCTGACGACCCAGGCGAAGGACCTTCCTACACACAGGTTGAAGGAAGCAGGAAAAGACAAAATCTGGCTTCTCCCAAGCTTCCTCGTAAAGGCCTCAGACTGTCCTCTTCGTCACAAAAGAACCAAACGGAAACAAAAAGTGCTGACTCAAAACCGAAGCAAACACCTCCTGGGTTCAAAAAACTTAGGGATGATAAGGAGTACCCAGCACTTCCTGGGGCATCAAAAAACCCGAATGACCCCAAAGCACAACCAGAAAATCCAACAAACGCTGGATTATTGAAATTTTCTGATATCGTGGACTGGATATTAACAGCCTTCAATATTACTGATCCTCTGAAAAGCTTCCTAACTGCTCTACTGCCAACAGTAAGGACATTTTTAAAACAGTTGACTGAACAATGGCCCCTCCTTGCAGCGATCGTATCTTTTGATGGATAATTTACCACTGAGAATCGAAGATATGATCATTATGCTTCAGTGGAATTGCAGAAGTATCATCCCAAAACTTGATTCTTTCAAACACTTAATACATACTCATAATTGCGATGTATTCTCCTTGAGTGAAACTTGGCTTACTTCTAACATCAACCTCGACTTCCATAATTTTAACATAATCCGCCTGGACCGAGAAGACTCTTATGGAGGGGTACTTTTAGGGATTAAAAAGTGCTATTCATTTTATCGTATTAACCTCCCCTCGACACCGGGAATTGAAGTTGTTGCTTGCCAAATTAATATTAAAGGCAAAGATCTATGTATAGCTTCTATCTACATTCCTCCCAGAGTCTCGATAGGGCATCGTCGGCTTGCAGACATCATAGAACTTCTTGGTTTTAGGGGACTTTAACTCGCATGGTACAGGATGGGGCTGCTTATATGATGATAATCGTTCTTCGTTAATTCAAGATCTGTGTGACAACTTCAATTTGACAATTCTAAACACGGGAGAAATGACACGGAACCCTAGACCACCAGCACAACCAAGTGCGCTGGATTTATCCCTTTGCTCGACTTCGCTACAGTTAGATTGCAAGTGGAAGGTAATCTGTGATCCTCACGGTAGCGATCACTTGCCGATCATAGTTTCTATCACCAACCGTGGAAGACCATCGGAAACAATCAATGTTTCGTACGATTTCACACGAAACATTGATTGGAAACGTTACGCGAGCTCGATGTCTGAGAAACTGGAAACATCACAGGAGCTTCCTCCGGAGGAAGAGTATACATTTTTGGCTGGCTTGATTCTTGACACCGCAATTCAAGCTCAGACGAAACGAGTACCTAGCGCGCAAACTAGTATGCGTTCTCCCAACCCATGGTGGGACAAAGAGTGCTCAGAGCTGAAAACGAAAAAAGCTTCAGCCTTCATCTCGTTTAGAAGGAACGGAACTCCAGATAATTATCGGAAATACGCGGCGTTAGAATTTCAAATGAAAAGTCTGATTAAAGCTAAGAAACGCGGTTACTGGCGAAGGTTTGTTGACGGATTAACGAGAGAAACAGCAATGAGCACTCTTTGGAATACGGCCCGTCGCATGCGCAATCGAAATCACGCGAACGAAAGCGAGGAATATTCTAACCGCTGGATATTTGATTTCGCTAAGAAAGTATGTCCTGATTCTGTTCCGGAACAGAAGATATCCCGCGTCGCGACATTGAATACAAACGAAACACCGTTTTCGATGGTAGAGTTCTCACTTGCGCTCTTGTCGTGTAACAATAGAGCCCCGGGGTTAGACAGAATTAAATTCAACTTGTTGAAAAATCTGCCCGACTCTGCCAAAAGGCGCTTGTTGAATTTATTCAACAAGTTCCTCGAGGGTAATATTGTCCCACACGAATGGAGAGAAGTGAGAGTTATTACTATTCAAAAACCTGGAAAACCAGCCTCCGATCACAATTCGTATCGGCCGATTGCTATGCTTTCCTGTATTCGGAAATTGTTGGAGAAAATGATTCTCTTCCGTCTAGACAATTGGGTCGAAACAAATGGATTGCTTTCAGGTACACAATTTGGGTTCCGCAGGGGCAAAGGAACGAACGATTGTCTAGCGTTGCTCTCAACAGAAATTCAAATGGCATTTGCTCGTAAAGAACAAATGGCATCAGTTTTCCTCGACATCAAGGGGGCATTCGATTCAGTTTCCATTAACGTTCTATCTGAGAAGTTGCATCAGCATGGTCTTTCACCAGTTTTGAACAACTTTTTATATAATCTATTGTCCGAGAAACACATGCATTTTGAGCATGGTGATTTGACGACAAAGCGATTCAGTTACATGGGTCTTCCTCAGGGCTCATGCTTAAGCCCCCTTTTATACAACTTTTACGTAAATAACATTGATGAATGTATCAACACATCTTGCACGCTAAGACAACTTGCCGACGACAGTGTTGTGTCTATTATAGGACCCAAAGCTGCCGATCTCCAAGGACCATTGCAAGATACCCTCGACAACTTGTCGGCATGGGCTTTTCAAATGGGTATCGAGTTCTCTACGGAGAAAACTGAGCTGGTTGTATTTTCAAGGAAGCGAGAACCTGCGCAATTACAGCTTCAACTAGGGGGTGAAACCATAGCTCAGGTTTTCACATTTAAATATCTCGGGGTCTGGTTCGATTCCAAAGGTACCTGGGGATGTCACATTAGGTATTTGAAACGAAAATGCCTACAGAGAATCAATTTCCTTCGTACAATAACCGGAACTTGGTGGGGCTCTCACCCAGGAGACCTGATCAGGTTGTACAAAACGACGATATTGTCAGTAATGGAATATGGATGTTTCTGTTTCCGCTCCGCTACGAATATTCATTTCATTAAACTGGAAAGAATTCAGTATCGTTGTTTACGTATTGCCTTGGGTTGCATGCAATCAACCCATACGATGAGTCTTGAAGTGCTGGCGGGCGTCTTACCGTTGAAAAACAGGTTCTGGGATCTCTCATATCGACTGCTAATCCGATGCGACATTTTGAATCCGATGGTGATAGAAAACTTTGAAAAGCTCGTCGAGCTTAATTCACAAACCCGTTTTATGTCCTTGTATTTTGACTACATGGCTCAGAATATAAATCCTTCTTCGTTTGTTCCCAATCGTGTTCATTTTGTGGATACTTCTAATTCTACTGTGTTTTTCGACACATCCATGAAAGAAGAAATTCGTGGAATCCCGGATCCTGTACGCCCTCAAGAGATCCCAAAAATTTTTAATAATAAATTTAAAGAAGTCGACTGTAATAAAATGTTTTACACTGACGGATCATATCTAGACGGGTCCACTGGCTTCGGTATATTCAATGTAAATTTCACCGCTTCCTATAAACTCAGTGATCCAGCTTCAGTTTACGTCGCAGAACTAGCTGCAATTCAGTATACCCTTGAGATCATTGACACTCTGCCCACAGATCACTACTTCATCGTATCGGACAGTCTCAGTTCCATTGAGGCTCTCCGTTCAGTGAAGCCTGGAAAGCACTCACCGTATTTCCTGGGGAAAATACGGGAACAATTGAGTGCTTTATCTGCAAAATCATACCAGATTACCTTGGTTTGGGTCCCCTCACATTGTTCCATACGGGGCAATGAGAGGACGGACTCGTTAGCCAAGGTGGGCGCACTAGAAGGTGATATCTATGAAAGACCAATCTGCTTCAATGAATTTTTCAGTTGCTGTCGTCAGAAAACTCTAGCTAGCTGGCAGAATACATGGAATAGTGGAACTCTGGGACGATGGTTACACTCAATAATCCCACAGGTATCGACGAAAGCTTGGTTCCGGGGATTGGACGTGAGCCGAGACTTTATTCGTGTAATGTCAAGGCTCATGTCTAATCATTATATGTTCAGCGCGCATCTCCGTCGTGTGAGGCTCGCTGAGAGTGGTGTCTGCGTTTGCGGTGAGGGTTATCATGACATCGAACATGTTGTTTGGACATGTGTCGAGTATTGTGATGCCAGGTCCCAACTCATAGGTTCCCTTCGGGCCCGAGGTATACCACCCTTCGTACCAGTCCGCGACGTCTTGGCAACTCGAAATCTTCCTTATATGACTCTCATCTATAACTTCTTGAAAACTATCAATGCTCAAATTTAGTGCTCTCCCTATCTCTTTCTCGTCTACAGCTCTACCGCACTCTTCTTTACGTTGCTGGAAGTATGGCCTGTGTAAACGATGCTTCGGAGCATGCACCTGCCTTGAACTGACTGAGTTGCTGGAAGCTACCCAAAAACGTCACATCAACGTCAGAACACACCAACGAAGCATCCCAATCCAGAATAATCTCTTCATTGCTACAAGCTGAAAAACATGAAGATTCATCGAACGCAAAATGTGTCTAAAAGATGTATGCCACAAACCAATGATGTATTCAAATTTCAATTCAATACTGTGTATGTCCCACCCTCCCTATGTCCCCTTACTAACTGGGGAGTATGCCGCCCCGTAATACGGCATCCCTTTCTCTCTCCCTAACAACAAGACAATCGGCCACGTTAAGCTAAAGCAAATGAGCCTAATAAAAATTTTATTTGAAAAAAAAAAAAAAAATATTTTATAAAATTGTTGTTATAATGTGTGTTCATGTTTGTGTTTTATGGATTTAGTTGTAGTTTTTTTTTTTATAAATGGTGATTTTTTTGCTGGTATATTTTTAGCAACACTTTTGACAGATCACACGTGAATCTTGTCTTATGTCATTGTCAAACTTGTCCAGCTTGGTCCATAATGTAATCATAAATCAATGGGCGCTGACAAAGTTAGAGGAAGATCCACTTTTTTATCGAAAAATTGTGTTCAGCGACGAAAATCATTTCTGGTTGAATGGGTACATCAGCAAGTGAAATTGCCGCATCCAGAGTAAAGATCAGCCAGAAGCATTGCAAGAGCTACCAATGCATCCCAAAAAAGTCACTGTTTGATGTGGATTATGAGCCGGTGGCATTATTCGTGAAATACCGGCCGACATGCTGGAGAGAATGTGCCAAAATTGGACTTTACGCATGGGCCATCTGAAGCGGAACCGCGGCCAACATTCGCATGAAATCCTTTTCAATCATTAAATTATATTGATCGTTCTATCGGTTCCAATCAAGATCAATTTTCTCAATTTTTTTTAATCAAATCCTATACTTCTTAAAAAATCACCGTTTATAATGTATATTGTACGTAAGGAGTGTATCGAAAATAAGCTATCCACAAATTTTTCTTTCAAATTATAATAAAAAACGATATTTTATTCAAACTAAATATTGATCCTTTATTGTACGAGGTTAAACTTGAGCATAAAGAAAACCGGATTCATCAAGTTCCGGACAAGTGTTGCATCGCATTTTTTGGCGCTTGAGCCCAAATTTTTTTGAACTTCTGCATGTTCCCAGCTGCCTAACCAGTCTTCTTGAAGACCCTCTTCACGATTGCCCAGTAACGTTCGATGGGTCGAAGCTGAGGCTTTGATATTTTTCTCAACGAAATGTATACCCTTTTCCGCAAGCCAATTGAGTGTGGTTTTGGCATAGTGAGCTGACGCCAAATCCAGCCAAAACAGTGGAGGTGTACTATGCTTCTTATATAAAGGCAGCAATCTCTTCTGGAAACACTCAGATCGATGGATTTCTGCATTTATAGTTCCGGCAGTGTAAAATATTATTAACTTCAAACCACAGGAACATATTGCTTGCCATACCAGTACCTTTCGACCGAGTTTCTCCGCTTGAATCGACCTGTCCGCATCGCTCACATCCTCCCCAACGACGACAGGAAAGTATTGTGGACCTGGAAGGGTTTTTGAGTCCTCTTTTACATAAGTCTCATCTTCCATCAAAACGCATGCATCCGGGCCCTGCAAAAGACGCGAATACAATTTCCGGGCCCTTGTTGCTGCTTGCTTCTCCCGCTTTACACTTTGTTCCGAGATTTTCTGCTTCTTGTAGGTCTTTAGGTGATTTCGCCTCTTGATACGCTGGACCATTCCGACACTCGTTCCTGCTGTTTTGGCAAAATCACGTATTGACATTGAATTGTTCTTCATGTTTAGAGATACAACTTTCTGGTCCAGTTTCGGGTTGGAAGAACCGGGTTTTCTGCCTCTTCCTGGTAGCTCATCCTAAGAATAATGTTCCCCAAACTTATTAATTATGTTTTTAACACTGGCATGATGAATTCCAAATCGCTTCGCCAATTTTCGCATAGTAATACTGACGACACGACCTGCCACTCGCCTATCAAAACTGTATCGCAAATTTAACTACCCCTCAGTAACTGGTAATGTCAAAATGAAATTATCTGAAAAACTATTAAAACTAGCAACACAAGTTGATCAATTATTAGTTTTGAATAACAGTTACCAAAACCTTGGTTACTGCATGTTGAAGACTTGAAGAAAGTAAACAAAACAAACTGCCTCGAGAGGAAGATCCTTATTTCGCGGCAAGTTGCAAATTCTGCACCATCATCACGCGTTAGATTAGTAGATCGATTAGCTCAGCTAGGGCTCGAGCATACGAAAAATTTCTTGTAATACTAGCGCAATCAGGTTGCCGTATGCGGCCAAGAACTTTTGTATTTAGTAGTGCGTTGTTGGTATGACGCAATGTTTCAATATCCACCGATGCTAGTTAAATAGTTTAACGTAATCAGACTTAGATTTATGACTGCTTTCCGCTATGTACACGAGTTACAAAATGGTAACAAACTTTGCAATCATTAAATTCGTCAATGCGAAACTTTTTATCAGTCCAATCATCAAAATTTAGTAACGGATTATGAATGATATAGCTTAGTCGATCTGGTATATCATTACTATTGTACGAAATGCAAGAAACTCATTTGCAGTAAATCAAAGATACTTGAATATTTGAACTTTATTTTTAATCCATGCCAAAATCGCACTTCATATGCAGGTACGAATATACTCATAAACAAAATTTCTATTTATTCTTTTCTAATGACTTCCTAAACTAAAAATATTCCAATTGTTCCCCGATTCTTTGTATATTCGTCACTTCTGAGTTTTGTTTCAAATTGTTCAACTATCGTTGCTAATCAGTGTACATGTTGTAAAACAATACACCGTCATATTTTGGACATTTGAGAAACTCCTCTACATCTACTCTCAGTGATTTTAAGTTCTTCGCAAAACGGATGGTGAAATTTGATGAACATGAAAGACATTTGAAAAGCTCGGGGATCAACTTTCTTAGGAGATGGAATCTGATCGTAAAACAAGTTTCCTTCAAATAATTTGATAATCGATTCTCAAGCAGAGAATATACAACAACTACAGTCTCCCGAAAGACTTCTGGAACCTGAAAGTAACCGAATGTCAAGAATGTCGGATACAATTCAACAAAGTTTTATCTTCGTTTCGCGCATACTGGCACGAAATTCCGGGTTTATTGTCAGTATATCAAGCAACGGTCATGTGTTTCGGAAAGTCGAGTGGATATTCCTGTCTGTGGCAGCAATGAACCTAGTGTCAGATTTGGAATTGTGCTTCCAGTTCCGGTCGCCGTAAATACACAAAGAACGTTGTAACATTAGCTTGATAGTATCTTACATTTTTTTAGTTTGTTCCAATACATGATAAACTGTTGAACCTGGCTCTGGTGCAGGATCATTCTGTAATTCGGAATAAATGAATTCAGTAAGCCAAATTTTATGCGTATTGTTAAAGCGTCTAACTCCGTCATATTTGATAATTCCATTTCAGCATTGCAAACATGGGCATCTGTTTGTATTTTAGAAGTAAATGTTAAACGAGGGCCGGACAGTTATATTCCCCTAGGGGGGACCAGTTCACGGCCGATAGTGCGCAGGGCCTCGTACAGCTTTCACAATCTCGATTTCTTCACAATAATTTCAAGATGGCACAAAATTTAAATTAATAAAACTTTATCTACATTTTCCCTAAAGGTTTGTTTATTTATTATGGGGCTCCGTGGCAACTAGCTCGTAGCAACTTAAACAGTGTTGCGCAAGAAGATTATTTTAATCATTATCAAGGGGTCGCTATATTTGTGGTAACTGGCGGTAAATCACTCACGAACACTTTTTATTCCTATCTTACTTCGGAGTGCCTGGTCGTGTAGTCGGTAATACCCTTCTCACTTAGCCATGTGTCCAGAACTTTAATTTCCACTTCCTTTTTAATACGCGACATTTTGAAAACACAGAATTTCAACCGCACAAACAAGTAAAGAATCAAAAGCTGACAGCCAAACGCACAGCATGCTGCGATCTGAGCATAAAAAACCATCACAAATACATGCGTACAACACAAATGTATGTGGATAGCTTATTTTCGATACACTCCTTACATACATATATACATATACACATACATACACGTTGGAAGTACAAATTAATTCAGTCCATTTTTAAAAGATGGCTCTGGATGTTATGAATATTGAACAGTAACAACTGATGTCGACAGTTTCAAGAGGTTAGACATCTGTCATTAATATTCAATTCATATTGCTTCGAATTTTTTTTGAACCTTGTTTTTCACTGTGTTAATTATGAGCAATTTTGTGTTGACCAAGCAGCAAAATTTGAGTGAATTCTAAATTTTTTCTAAAGTTTGAGCGAGTTATATACCTATTTTTAATATTTATATAAACAAAGTTCCTTTTCCGTATCATTATTGTTTGCAGCCATGTCATTCATTATGATATTCGGATACAACAGATTTTTGAAAGACTTCATTCATCTAATCAGAAAAGTCAGATTCTCTGTTTTATCGGTTAACGATACAGGTAAAAATACTACTGTATTGTCCCGCTGTGCGATATACCATACGCTCATATATCAACAACAATTCTTTGGTATTTCGTTACATAAATAACAAATTTGAATCTCTGGTAATAGTTTGTCAAAAGATGAAAGAATTACACATGGTTACGAAATTCTCAGAAATATGTTACTTACTTTTGCTCGGCTATTTGTGTGAATTATACAAGGTTAAAAAATAATACGTTAAAGCTTGAGAGCTATCGTTCTAGTAAAGCTGTTAAGTATTAAACTTCTACAGTAGTTATAGTGTTGAAAAATAGACAGTTTCGTGTAAGATATATCATACGCTAGGGCATAATGACTTAAAAGAATTGATATTAATTCAAGTACTCCGTAGGACTTATGAATAGAGCTTAAATATCAGCTGTTTAAAGTGAATTTAATGGTTTACGATCAATTTCTTACTCTGAAATGTGAATTAATAATGATGGAGAAATAAACTGTTGTTAATTCTGTCTTTTTTTCAAAAAATTAACGAAGCTGCTCGGAACTGAAAAGTTAAAAGTTAAGTAGAATATAATCAATGCGATTGTTTATCTGATTGAATCCCTAAAACGTTGAAAAAATTTCCTGAAATCTCCTGATTTTCCAATTTTTTTTCAGGAATCGACAATCTATTATTAATTAATGAGTTACAGTACTGGTCAAAATTTAAAGCTGATAGAAAATATCGTTTCCGTCAATTATTGTTTGAGGTTAGATCCTCTTGCTACAACTTACAAGCAGTCCAGTCCATCGTGTTCCTGATGAACTCGAGAGTGTTTCAGCTCTTGCATTCAATATGTTTAATCTGAAGGATATGTTGTGAAATGTTAACGTTAAATCTATGTAGGCATCCAATATACAACGCTCTAACCACTAAGCAGTTTACCTGGTTGTTTATTATTTTCAACGGCTATGTTAATCCTTCGTTCACATCCTGGACTTTCGATTGTTCTGATACCTTTGGTTGGACTCGTATTCTTACATGATGATTTCCGTGTACACCAAGAATCCGTTGAGGCTGATGATAGCACATTACAACAGGCTAATCAAATAAATATATACCCGTTCATATGACGAAATAATGAAGATCACCGGCACACAGGACCACCATACACCTCTATACCATCTACAAACGTGGATGTTTAAGTGCTACACCGTCGCTCCCAGTTGTGAAGCATATACATACAGGCGAATGAATTTATGTGTGGCACGAAAAACCCAGCAGCAGCCACGGCACATACTCTCATCAATTGTTTTTCCTCTACCGATTGTTCGATCATAAGTGGCCTCTTGAGATTTTGTTTTTCAAGGAGATTCCTTTCTTTTCATCGCTGCTTGCGCTCTATTCTCCTAGCTTTTTGTCGAAAATTTTATTCCGTTCAATGGCTACCGTATTGTACCTATAAGCCCTCAGTAGTCGTCGGAACAACGGGATTCAAATATACCTCCTTAATAGCGTTACGGACAGCTATATAACATTCAATGTTCGGATTTCCTCCTGACTGCCTTCATCACGTGTTATGAAGTTTTAACATTACTGGATATGAAGTGATTAAATTAATCATTAACAGATGACGTTTTCTTGGTCAAACATTAGTCCAAGTTTATTGTAGCTTTCGAGATCTTAGAATGTTTAGAGAACCCTAGGGTATGAACGAACTTTGGAGTATGTGGTGAAATAATTCTTTGCTCCAGTTAACCGAACACCGAAATATTGTTATCAAAAATGATCCAAAAGAAAAAGCTTTCGCTATCAAGGCAGAACAAATTATTTAGTATTTCTGCCTCTACCTGGTAGAAAAGTTCGGCAATCACCGCGAATTTTTAATACCCTTTCAAACATTTTTAGCACAGAGCAACAACTATGCAAAATTTTAGTTTTATCATTGACTACATAATTTTATGAGAGCAATTTACAAGTATTTGTCTCGTTGATTCGTCATTTTTGTTTCCATCTAACATATATTGGAAAAGATATTCTTAAGATTAACAACATTTTACTTAAGCCTAACCTATATTATCAGAAAGAATGTCCAATATGGTCCAGATTTCATACTTTGATTGTCTTAAAATTCAATCAATTCGTACTTAAGTTGTATTTTCATGTTTCAATTTAGCTAGTTACTGCGTATAAGCAAGGAGAGGATCTATGAGGACGTGTCCTAATATTTTTTTTTAATTGGGGCGTACGTTCTCTTAAGAAAATGATGAGGCTCATTTATGGGAGTTCTTTCCTGCTCCACGATTGATTCTGGGGGATTTAAATTCGCACGGAATGATGTGGGGTTCCGTTTACAATGATAGCAGATCATCTTTAATACAAAACATTTGTGACAATTTTAGCATGACGGTATTAAATATGGGTAGCATGACACGGATCCCAAGACCTCCTGCACGCCCAAGTGCATTAGATCTATCTCTTTGCTCAACATCAATTCGACTAGATTGCACCTGGAAAATATTGCCTGATTTACACGGTAGCGATCATTTACCAATCATCATCTCAATTAGCAATAGCAATTGCATTGCTACTTCAGCTAGTATTCCATATGATTTGACAAAAAATATCGACTGGATTAAATACCAAAGTAGTATCTCTAGTATTTTGAATTCAATGGAAGAGCTCCCTCCACTTGAAGAATATGACTTCCTCATTTGTTCGATTCTGGAGGCAGCAGAACAATCCCAAACTAAACGCTTTCCTGGGCCAACGACTAACAGAAGGCCTCCCAACCCCTGGTGGGACAAAGAGTGCTCAGAGGCTAAACTCGCAAAACAAAATGCTTGCAAGACGTTTCTAAAACGGGGAGGAGGAACTCCTCAGAATTTTGAAAAACTTATGGCTTTAGAAACCAAGTACAAGAGCATACTTCGAGCCAAAAAATGTAGCTATTGGAGACATTTTGTCGAAGGTTTGTCAAGAGAAACCTCAATGAGCACTCTTTGGAACACGGCCAGACGAATGAGGAATCGTAACGTGGGCAATGAGAGTGATGAATACTCGAACCGATGGATATTTGACTTTGCTAGGAAAGTTTGCCCAGATTCTGTTCCTACGCAGAGCATTATAAGGGAATCTCCTCCAAATAATGGTTTTATTAATAACCCATTTTCAATGATGGAATTTTCTATAGCACTCTTGTCTTGTAACAATAACGCTCCTGGGTTGGACAGAATTAAATTCAACTTGGTGAAGAATCTGCCCGACCTCGCAAAAAGACGTTTGTTGGAATTGTTCAACAAGTTTCTTGAGCAAATTATTGTTCCACCTGACTGGAGACAAGTGAAAGTTATCGCCATTCAAAAGCCGGGGAAACCAGCTTCCAATCACAACTCATATAGACCCATTGCGATGTTGTCCTGCATCAGAAAATTGTTCGAAAAAATTATTCTACGACGTCTCGACACTTGGGTCGAGACGAACGGTTTGTTGTCAGATACTCAGTTTGGCTTCCGTAGAAATAAAGGGACGAATGATTGCCTTGCATTACTTTCGTCTGACATCCAAATTGCCTTCGCTCAAAAGCAACAAATGGCATCTGTATTTTTAGACATTAAAGGAGCATTTGATTCAGTTTCCATTGATGTTCTTTCAGACAAGCTCCACCAACATGGACTCCCAGCGGTTATAAATAATTATTTGCACAACCTTTTGTCAGAGAAACGCATGCATTTTTCATATGGCGATTTGACAACATTCAGAATTAGCTACATGGGTCTACCGCAAGGCTCATGCCTCAGTCCGCTCCTTTATAATTTTTACGTGAATGACATTGACAGCTGTCTTGTAACCCCATGTACACTAAGACAATTGGCAGATGATGGCGTGGTTTCAGTTACTGGACCCAAAGCTATTGATCTGCATAAACCATTGCAAGATACCTTAGATAGCTTGTCCGTTTGGGCTGTTCATCTTGGTATCGAATTCTCTGCGGAGAAAACAGAGTTAGTCGTCTTTTCAAGAAAGCATGATCCCGCGCAGCTTCAGCTCCATGTGATGGGAAGAATGATCCAACAGGTTTTAACTTTTAAATACCTCGGGGTGTGGTTCGATTCCAAATGCACGTGGGGAGGACACATTAGGTATCTGATAACGAAATGCCAACAAAGAGTAAATTTTCTTCGAACAATAACAGGATCTTGGTGGGGTGCTCATCCGCAAGATCTAATAAAATTGTATCAAACAACGATACTTTCAGTGATGGAATATGGATGCGTTTGTTTTCGTTCCGCTGCAAACTCTCATATTATCAAACTTGAGCGAATTCAGTACCGTTGTTTGCGAATTGCCTTAGGCTGCATGCATTCAACACATACAATGAGTCTTGAAGTTCTGGCGGGAGTTCTTCCATTAAAAGATCGATTTTGGGAGCTTTCATCACGCCTGCTAATAAGATATGAGATGCTGAATCCCATGGTAATTAGAAATTTCGAACGACTAGTCGAGCTTCGATCTCAAACAAAATTCATGACAGTATATTTTAACCATATGTCACAGGAAATCAACCCTTCAAGATATATTCCTCAGTCAGCCTCCTAAATGTCCCTGACTCAACTTTATTTTTCGACACATCCATGCAGCGCGAAGTGCGTGGAATCCCGGATCACCTACGCTCGACGGAAATCCCAAAAATATTTTCAAGTAAGTTCAGGCATATTGACTCTGAGAAAATGTTTTACACGGACGGATCGCGAATTGAAGAAGCGACAGGGTTTGGTATGTTCAACAATAATGTTTCGGCCTCATTTAGGCTTCAAGAACCTGCATCTGTTTATATAGCAGAGCTAGCAGCAGTTCATTATAGTTTGAGTGTAATCGTCACATTATCTCCAAACCATTATTTCCTCTTCACAGATAGTCTGAGTGCAATTGAAGCCATTCGCTCAAACATGACTGGCAAGACTGAACCGTTTTTCCTGGGCAAAATAAAACAGTGCCTGAACGACATATTGAACAATAATTATCTAATCACTATAGTCTGGGTCCCGGCTCACTGCTCCATTCCTGGCAATGAAAGAGCCGATATTTTAGCCAAACGTGGTGCTATTGAGGGTGAAATTTATGAGCGACCGATTGCTTTCAACGAATTCTATAGCTCGTCTCGCCAAAGAACACTTGCCAGCTGGCAAGCTTCTTGGGATAGAGATGATCTGGGTCGGTGGATGCACTCAATTATTCCGAATATATCGACAAAGGCATGGTTCAGGGGACTGGATGTGAGTAGGGATTTCATTCGTGTGATGTCCAGACTCATGTCCAATCACTACACGTTAGATGCACATCTCCTTCGAATTGGGCTCTCCGAGACTAATCATTGTGCTTGCGGAGAAGGTTATCGGGATATTGATCATGTCGTTTGGACATGCGTGGAGTATCGTGATGTCAGATCTCAACTAATAAATTCTTTGCGTACCCAAGGTAGACTATCCAATATCCCAGTTCGAGACATTCTTGCTTGTCGTGACCTTTCATACATGAAACTTATTTATCATTTCATAAAGAAAATTGGAGTTTCAATTTAATAAAGGCCCCTTTTAAGACTTAGCTCTGATCCCAGCTGCGTCCATGAGTTCAACCAATAGCTAAATTAGAATAAAAGTTATGTAATGATACAAACAAACTCGAAACAGTTTATGAAATTATCAACAAAATGTCAAAAAAAAACAGCTTATTTTATAATTTATAGAAGGTAATCGTTTGGTTCAAATAATATTTCCGAGTAGATTTCATAATTAATGACGAGTTACCTAAGATGATATTTAAGCTATAAGAGAATATGTTTTAATAAATTCAAAACGTTGTGACTATGTTAGAATTAAATTAGGATAAGAATATTATGTAAAAGTGATGCTACGGCGAAGAAAAACTTATGTAAACTGCCTTAAGAAATAAACGTATTTATGAAAAAAAAATTTATGGGAGTTCACGACAAGCCGTAATGTTTCGAATTGGAACTAGATGAGAGTTGTCATCTTGATAATCGATGCATTTTCGATCAAATTGATTAATATATTGGTATCCATCTCCATAAAGCAAAGTCTTGGCATTACATTCCTTTAAAGGGATTTGGCCTTTCTGTTTTAACAGACTTCGCAGCCGATTCATAGTGTACAGAATCATAGCATGGCTAGTACTATGGATCCTAGTGACACTAAGAATCCTTCCAGGTGGGAGCTCGAACATACGACAGCTGGTTTGTAAGACCAGCGTCCTATCCATTGAACCGCCAACCCGGGATCCATCTCATTCCCGAAATTTATTTACTGCAAGTCCGATACGATAAAGATGTTTTATGGTTCGAATTTAACCTAAACACCACGCGAATGGAATCCCAATCTCCATCCAAATCCTTTAAACATCGGCAAAAGCTTTTGATCATTACTATTCCCTAAAGTTTACCAACTTCATCGACCCGAGATGCTGTAAAATTCATTTCAATGAAATGTAACGTCAATTTTCCCATATAGTACACAAAGTTGGGTCAGTTTATCAGCTTTTTCATTTCCTGGAATCGAAAAATGGTGAACTGTTAATCACAGAAAATCCAAAATCATTGGTGATCTAAGATCACTGCTGATTGCGTACATAAAAAATTTCTACTTTTCACTTTATTGCGAATAAAAACAACCAGTTGTTGAAACTCCGTAAGCCGTGCCGTACCGGAACCGGTATTAATCCCAACTCTGGTGATAAGGAGTGTTGAAGGAGCATTCCTAAATGTTACAAATCGTAATTTTTTTCTCACGCATATAAATTGACAAAAATGATCGATCTACATACTACTTCAATATTCCTCCTTACCCATCATTACATTGCCAAAGAAACAAAATTGGCAACTTTAAAAGTCTCTTTGACACGCGTTATCCTCAATTATAAATTCTTGTAGGATTCCTGTTGTCACTAATTTTCACACCCATCACAGGTTTCAAAATAATATCTACGATTTTAGACTTTGATCAATCGGTAGTCATGTCTGATCTTGCTCATGGCTGATAGAATCGTCCAGTGATTTGAACTTATAGGAATTAGGAATAATAGTAGCTCAAAATCCCATGGTAATTAGATCACAAGCGATCTTCGATAATGATTACGGTTTGATGATTTGTTTATCTTGATTTTCCCAGCTCTGCACAGAAAGAAAAGATGAAACTTACACGACATGTAAACCGATAGTACTATGAAATAGACATCAGTTGAAACGAAAATTTGATTTAAAACCATGATTGATGTAAAATTACATTAAAATTCATTTAGTTTTTCATTGAACAAGACTGTATATTTACAAACCGCTTCGTTTTGTTATGTAAATTTCCATTCAATTGCCTGCTCCAAATATGTGCATGAAAATAAATGTAAAATCACAAAATATTTTTATCTGTGTGCTGGTAAATTCTTTGTGTGAGAGAACTTAGATATTTTCTAATCATTGCCAAAAAAACAAACGGCTCATGCTTATTAATTCCCAATGATCTGATTGCATTAATTGTGCTTAGATTATCAGTAAAAATGAAATAATGTTCGGCGATGTAAACAGAAGCAGGCAATTCTTCAGAATTGAGGGATTATAAACAAAGTTGATAGGAAAAAGTGACCAAAGTTTACTAATTGTTTAAGATTTTCATGCAAATTTCATTTGAACAAGCAGAAACAATTTGTTGGTAGTACTATCGAAGAAAAATAGCAGGTCGATTTATAAAAAAAATTGATAGTTATGATCCTTACGCGAAGCGTTTTTTTTTTCTTACCGAAGCTCGAATCTGGGAATCACTAAACAGAAATAAAAAAGTAAAAAAAAATATTGAAAATAAATGTCGCGACAATACTCCAAACGAAAAGAAACGTCAACCTTTTTGACAATAACTCCAAAAACTGACATTTTCGATACTCGTAAAAAGCAAAGTCCTGGCATTACATTCCTTTTGTGGAATTTGGCCTTTCTGTTTCAACAGACTTCGCAGCCGATTCTTGGTGTATAGAATCATTGCATGGCTAGTACTTTGGATCCTACTGACACTAAGAATCCTTCCAGGTCGGGGCTCGAACATACGACAACTGACTTGTAAAACCAGCGTCCTATGCATTGAACCGCCAATCCGGGACATACTCGATACTCGTCATCATCCTGTATTTTGGGAAACGGAAGTCGAATTCCGAAATCAAACAACAGTAACCTATAGGACCATCCTACCTCTCATATCAATTCATGTTCATCGGAGTAACCGTCTTGAAAAAATTGAAGCTAATTCCATTTTGATATTTTGACGAAATCTTGTACTGAACACTTATCTTATTATGATTAACACTTATCCCGAAATCAGCAAAATGCGTTTGCCGGAATTTCTAAATATGTGTTAGCTTTTGCCGGAATTCGACAAGACAGCTGTCATTTAGTTTTTTTTATTTTCGCTCGGCACTGATTTTCTGATGAAATATTTCGAAGAAAATTTACGGTGTTCATTAGAAAAAATGAAACTAGTTTAAAAGAAGACGTGAGAATCTACGATCTATCCAGCAAGTATAATAAATACAAATTATTGTTGATTTTTTTTAGGATGCTCCTTCCAGATCCTGCTTCAACTGTCGGGAAGTCATTATAGGATATGTGGAAGAACTTCAACGAAATGTCGAACAACATATTCGACAGTTCGAACATAAGTAATGTATTGTAATTTTTTTATGTTTATTCGGAAATAAATTTGAATCTTGATCCCCAAGTGAATTCTTACAAGTAAAAAATAAATTCTTTGTTTACTTTCAATTGCTAAAAGCTCAGCAGTTCAATAATTCCCTTCGTTCCTTTTGCCGAACATTCGGTAAAGGTTATGCCGAACAGACAGTAAACTTTTTGCTAACGATTTCGGTAATAACTGACGTTTGTCTAATTTGAGTTGACCGAGACTCCGCAATTATCACCCTTATTCTAAATGAATATTCGTATTCCTAATAACGCTAGCAAAATCAAAGGTAGCTAGGATTCGACCGAACCATATTCGATCGAAAAACCAATACGTCGTTATTCAGAATAAGGGCGTATATCATTTGCCGATATTCAGCGAAAAAAATAAGTGTTTATGAAAAGTCGGGAAGAGACTTGTCATCCAATGTCACTTGTCGGTTTTACATTGCTCCACGTCGACATTACTCACGGAACTGGAAAATATTCAAACAAACTAGAAACAAATGTTTTCAGCCGTGTATTTTTGCATTTTTTTTTATATATTGAAATAAAATAACCCTAGCTTATGTTATGAACATACAACGATAAAGCAAAATCCTTTCAACGCTCAATTATTGATGACTCGGCAATTATAGCACATTTAACCGAGACGACTACCAGGCGATGCTAATCTCGACTTGATCTTTTTTCGACAAGATTCAGTAATAAAATTCTAATTATTTTATTACTACAGGAAGTTAAATGAAAACATACAATCGATAATGTGCTCATTTCGCAAAAATGTAATATTCAAGATTCGATTAGCAAACGACTTGCCTAAGAAAAGCGTACGCGTGAAAGAAAACCTCCTCCTGGAGTGCATCCTTTTTTCTTGCTGCGTAACAATGCTGAAATGCTTCAGTCCCCTCTTTATCGCGTAATACATTGATTGAGTCGTACGCCTTAGACAGTACCGAAATTTGCCACCTATAGCGATAGTTAGCGAAACTGCACAAGGGAACGTTAATGTAAACGAGACGACAATGCATCAGTCTTTTGGGCGCTAGCTCACTACCGGAATACCGCACAGACTTCCAACTGGGCAGTCACACGACATTTGCTGCCCTCTTCCAGCTGAGATTTCGCTATCCTGAGCTAACCCATCGAAAACACGACAGCCTACATTGAACAATGTATTTGAACAAACCCACCCGTTGGGCCGTACGCTTATTTCTTCAAGGAGTTCGATGTTGCTGGAGGCGATTCTAACGTGTCCTGAGAAAAGAGCGAAAGACGCTGCCAGTTATCACAAATCACTAATTGATTGAAATATCATAACCGACTTGCTGGTTCTTTGTTACCCCAGGATGTTTGTTTCCGACTATGGTGGTCAGAGGAAACAATGCAATAATTGTATTGTTGCACAATACGGGACCACTTGGGCTGACAAATTGTTCAATTGTTTGCGCTAAGTGATAGATGAGAAAAATTTTCAAGGAAAAAGCCTCAATGAGAATTGATGTTACTTTGCACCAATATCTCAGCCAGAAATGAAGTTGGGTAAATTATAGCATCATAAGAATATTACTATGGGGACAACCAAATAAAAAGACGGCTTTTGCTAAAAAACGAGTTAAAATTATTAGAACTATGCATTTTTCATATCCAGCAGTCTCGTGATTCTCCTTTCCTACAATGACTTGAAATCCGAGATTATTTGCCTATTATTAGACATATCTCGAACTATATTCAACAAGTATTCGTATTCAAGACGCGTCACGTTGACCTTTTTTCATTTCGCAAAAGAGTAAATCTATGTTTAATTTCTTTTTGTAAAACCTTACTTATATTTTTCATAGCAGGATCACGTGAGCGTTGATATTGTCGTCGACGAACATACTTCAACCGAATGAGCAGTTGAAGATTGTCGTCGATGATAGGAGAATTTAATTTAGTTTGAGCTTTGGGAACTGAAAGATTTCTAGCTTCGATAATGTAATGATTCAAATTATCAATTGCTGTGTCGATGTCCGCAGAATAGTTTCATGATCCACATGATTTTCAATGTGAGATCTGTAATCCAACCAATTAGCTCTATGATAGTTGAATATAGAACTAAATGGATTAATTAAAGCTTCGTTGGAAAGTCTGAATGTTACTGGAAGATGATCTGAGTCAAAGTCAGCATGTGTAATCGGTTCACTACAAATGTGACTTTGATCCGTTAGAACCAAATCAATTGTAGACCGGTTTTTCACGGAAGAGAAACAAGTCGGATTACTGGGATGAAGAACTGTGAAGTGACCAGCTGAGAGTTGATTATGAAGTATTTTACCATTACTGTTATTTTGCCTACAATTCCACTGAACATGCTTAGCATTTAAGTCCCCTATTACGAAAAATTTCGGTCGATATCTTGTGAGTGTTTGCAAATCGTTTTTAAAGAAATTTAATTGTTCGCCGGTGCATTGCAATGGCAAATATGCTCCAGCGATGAAATGAATTCCATGAATGGTTTCAACTTCGATTCCCAAGCTTTCAATAACTTTAGTATTGAAAGAAGGTAAAATTCGATGTTTAATTTGCCGTTGGACAAAAATGGCAACTCCACCACCCATTCTAGTAAACCTGTCAAATCGATGAACCACATAATGTGGATTGCTTTTCAATTTGACAAATTCGTCTTCACTCGATTTTAAAGATCGAGCATTCCAATTTAAAATATTCAAATAATTATTTAACATCACTGTTAAGTTTTAAATTCATTATAATATTATTTGCAAATTGCCATTCGATTTGAAATGCTTTAAAAAGTGATGAAGTCGAATTCATTTGGATGATCAATTGAAAAAGTTTTTTTTTATTTAAACGATATTTTATTCCGGCCTATTTGCGTACAAACTTCACGTGGCCGATTTAGCTAAGTTTTTACATAATTTTTTTTTGTATTGGATCTCGTTGTCACCTTTTTTCTAGGGCTTCCATTTTCCTCCTGCGAGGATTGAGGGGCAGTTTGTTCGCGGTTCGTCTCATCATTCATCGTCGCATCGGTGGTATTGTTGTTGATTTCGTGGCTAGTTGCTGTAGATGCGTCTTGTTGTACATTGTTGGTTGGTTGGTTGGATGGTAAGTTGTTAACTGCAGCTGGTGTACTTTGTTCTATGTTAGGGGATACGTTGGATGGTTTCGTTGAAGGGGATGCTTCGCTGTTGTTGGTAACTGTCACAGGTGTACTGGGGTTGCTTGGGGTTGGTGTGAAGGAAGCACCGTTGTCCTTTGGTGTAGTTGTCTCCTTGTCCAGTTTATCACATGGATTACCGTAGTGAACAGCTTTTTGGCAATATTGACATGTGGCCATCTGATTGTCATAGGTAACAAGTGATTTGCACAGGATTCTTGTATCTTGACCGAATGTCACATAAGAAGGTATAGGCCTCCTCAAGCGCATGCGTAACAAACGTACTCCATTTCGAATACCGGGAAAAAAAATTCTTCCAGTCTTCTTTTTCGATAGAGAGAATTTCTCCGTATTTGGACATTGTTTTGCGAATATAAGGATCGATGACGCTTGAGGGAAGATCATGCACACGCACTTCTATAGCACTATCTTCCATACTGGAATGTTGTACTTGATATTTTCATGCTCCACATAGTGCACATTATTATTGTCTTTAGCGAATTGAATTGCATCCAACTCTTTATAGAACTGGATATAAACAACATTATTGGTCTCATTGCATTGAAGTAAATGCACACGTTTAATATCAAGATGCATTTGCTCCTAAAGCCAACCTTCAAGTTCTCGTATCGAAGGTTGAATTTTTCATTGCCTGAAGTCAACAACAATTGTATTTTTTCGTGTCGGCGGTAGCTTTTGTTCGTTTGGTTCACTCATTTCGAGGTCGTTCTATTGTTCACTACAAAATACTGTACTTGGTTTCTTCTGTCCCGAACGTAAGCGGATTTGTTTTATAGACTGACTTGGATGAGATGAGAAAGCGAACTGATTTGAAAAAGTTGATCTTTTAGGTAGCATTTTTTTTTCAGTTATATCGCCTAAATCGACTTCGTATAAAGAAGCGAATGGCATTGAAGGAATATTGGTAGGTAGACTAGTGTAACTGCCATTAGAAAAAGATGATTTTATTTACTTATTTATTTATTTATTTATTTATTTATTTATTTATTTATTTATTTATTTATTTATTTATTTATTTATTTATTTATTTATTTATTTATTTATTTATTTATTTATTTATTTATTTATTTATTTATTTATTGAACTGGAAGGCGCTCCTGTGTTTTGATTATTTACATTAGAAGAATTAAGTGGTAGTTTTCTACCTGTTACCAAAGCGTAACTGTCATTAGAAGAAGATGATGAGGAGGTCGATCTACCTGTCAATAAATTGTTTTCGTTAGAAGACGAATTGGAAGGCGTGCCTGTTTTTTGTTTTGAATTCGAAAAATAAGCGCCTTAGAAGAATTAGGTGTGGCATTTGTAACGGTTGAAGTGTATTAGGTAAAGTTCATGGGAAATTCCAGAGCGTGGTTTAGAAGTACCATTCGCTCTTTTTTCATAAGAATTACTTGGGAAGGGAAAAAACCAAGCAATTCTTTTAGTTCATTTTTAATTTCATCAGTGCTTTGATAATTTGATAAGCCTTTCAAGACTGCCTTGCAGGGTCTGTCTGCTGCTATATTATGTGAATAAAATTTATGAAGTTTCTCGGACAAATATCGGATAAGACGTTCGTAATCTTCCAATCCATCAACCAAGACTCGACATTCTCCTCTTCGTCCGATTTGAAATGAGACTTTTACTTCCGGGAGAAAAGTAGAAAGCTCAATCCGGAATGCTTTGAAGTCGGAAATCATCACCGTCACTGGTGGCATAGATTGTTTTTGTTTCCCAGAACGACAAGCGTCCATTTTGGGAATTTTTGAAGAATTTTCTTCTATGTCGCTACAATCAATGAATCAATGAAACTCTAGGTAGCCAGAATAAATTTCCAGGAGCCAAAAGCTATACGCGTGCGGTGCGAACAACTGTTCAACACCGACTGAAAAAAAACATTTTTTTTGTCGAAACTCAACTCTATTCATTAACATAGTCTCCTTTAAAAGCAACACAATTAATCCCGCTCTTCTCTAAAATTTCAATATCATTCTTGTAGAACGATTTTTCTTTTGCCTCGAAATAAGCGAGAACAAAATTTTGCGGAGAGAAATCTGAAAACTCACACACGGACATTTTCCGATTTCATCGAGCTAAGTCGAAAAGTAAATAACACTAGGGGTCTCCGGAGCTCCGATCAAAAGTCGAGTTTTCTTTAACCATTCTATAGAGAAAGGCGAAACGACGTTAGACGGATGTGTTTAACAATTTCTCCGCGTTTAACTAAGTGTGATTTAATCAATTTAATTCCCATTCGTTTTGCACAAATCGACTACAAACTGAACATGTATTTTCAAAGTGATTCACCCCGTTGTTTTAATGTACTTATTTTCATCAATTTTTCAGTCTATTCAATATTGGGTAGTATGGTAACGGTACCCCATTTATCTCTTCACTGTTCAACTCATATATTAAACAATTAGAGTGAGATCTGCTTTCTCTGTTCGATTAATTGACTCTAAGAGTAAGATGTAAATAGGATTCGAGTTTTCGCGTTAGTATAACCACAGTATTGCACGATTGTCGAACTAATTTTCTGCGGTATCACTAAAGAAAATATTGTATAAGGTATTTTTTTATTCAATAATATAATATATTTTTAGGCACGCTGATTAAGCTCTAAGATGCCAAGGGTATTTTCTAATCTGAATTAACGACTAACTTGAAACTAGAATAGTATCATTAGACTATATCATCTCGGATTCTCAAAAATTAAGCTTTCAGCTGGCGATCGGCAGTAGTCGATGAAATTAATATTTCATGAGTCTTCCAGATGGCGTTGGTAAATATCTATGCTGGCCGCATCCTTCGGTCCGTTTGGGTCCGCGGTAAACACCCCCAGGCTACGAAGGCCCGGCGTGTGGCCCGCATGCTGGTTTTCGATTGGAGCGGTCTTCCGTAAAGAAAAGTAAATATTTTGGAAAACGGGGTAAAAAGGGGGTATGGGAACAAAATGTCTGAAAACGACAGAGATCTAATTAGTTGCCATCGAGATGGTGAAGAGACGGGGGTTAGGAAAAGTTAGTGACAAAAAAAAGATCTTGTTAGTTCCAACGAAGATGGTGGACAGGGACGGAGATCGAAATAATCGGGCGGATGTTAGTGTCGAACCTGTAGGTGGAGATTATATTTTCTGAGCGAGGTATAACATGTTACACTTGGATATTAATGTGTTTGAGGAAATGGTATATGAGAAGCATATCTGAACTATCCCGACTCGCCAACACATCCCGAACCGGAACCTCAGGCGGTTTACCTCGGGCCCTAAGGGATTCCAGTAGCTTCGACGCGATACTCTACGCACGACCACACGATATGCTCGATGCCCTGATAACCGTCGCCACAGGTGCAGAGACCGCTCTCCGTGAGCCCAATACGCCGGAGATATGCGTTGAAAGTGTAGTGATTTGACATGAGCCGCGAAATAACACGAATGAAATCGCGACTCACGTTCATCCCCCTGAACCAAGGTTTCGTCGATACCCTAGGGATAATGGAATGTAGCCATCGTCCCAGTTCGCCATTGCTCTTTGAAGCTTCTGACGAGAGATACTGAAAAATTCATTGAAGCAGATTGGTCTTTCATAAATATTACCTTCTAATGCGCCCAACTTAGCCAATGAGTCTGCCTTTCCATTTCCCGGAATGGAACAATGGGAAGGGACCCAGACGTGCAAACAATGAAAAAAATCATCATTTTTGCGATTTTTTCCAGAATTATCGTTCAACAAAATAAATTCAAATGTTTTCGAGAACGCTTCTTAAAAATCGTGATTAGCGGTGTCCATTGTATCTCAGCGCAGACTAATCAGAAGGGAACAAATGAACGCAGCATAGTTAGAGTAGAAGTTTTTCTAGACCCCAACGTTTCTGTTTAATTTTTTTAAATTTTTGGTGGTTGTGAAAACTACGATTTTTCACGAAAAAATCCGCCATTTTGTAGCTGTTAAACCTCCCCAAAGTAACAAACAACGATGCGAAGGGAAATCTTGGGCCTGTGCACCTTGCTGAGCTCTTGCTTCTTCGTAGAATGAGATAGCCATATATAAAGGTCCATAACTTCCAGAGTTTCGTTCCAATAGGCTTGAAAATTTCACAGAAAGTTTTTCAAATGTTTTACTATAAGAAAATATAAAGAAAATAATAAATGATTTTTCAAAAGTGTTAGACCCTACCTGCCCCTTAAGACCGTTCAGATAAAGTTCTCAAGTGTTCCCGTATTTCCCCAGAAAATATGGGGATACTTTCCTGGCTTCATTGCCCGGAGAGCTTTTATTGATCTTAGACTGTCAGTGGCAATGAAGTAATGGTCTTTGAGCAAGGTATCAATGATCTCGAGGGTGTACTGAATAGCAGATAATTCTGCGACGTAAACTGAAGCCAGATCACTGAGTTTGTACGAAGCGGTGATGTTCTGTTTGAAGATGCCGAAGCCTGTGGACCTGTTGATGTTTGATCCGTCGGTGTAAAACACCTTTTCACAGTTGGCTGTTCTAAATTTATTATAAAAGATATTAGGGCCACTCAAGGGTTTACGTGGTCCGGAATTCCACGAATCTCTTCTCTCATAGATGTGTCGAAAAACACAGTATGTATACGATTTTATCACAATTCGATGAATAACTGTCGAGTAATCGGTAAAATAGCTACTAAACTATTACTGAGATGACTATTGGAACAATAACCCTATATTAGTTAAACATTTTTGAATTATTTCATTTAAATGAGATTTGAAGACACTTTCACACTAACGATCAAAATGTGGAATACAACGTGGAAAAATTAAGTGTAAAACAGTTTAGTTCAACGTGTCGATTTTAATCAATGTAGGTTTGCAAAATTCAGTACTGTTCTCTTTAGAGATGGGCAATCCGTTCGCGAACGGTTTATAAGAACTCTCACCATTCGAAGAATTAGTGAGCTGGAGTTCTTTATAAAAGAATGAGTCCTCTATTTTTTTGAAAAGGATTGGAAGTAATCGAATTCTTCTAGGATGTATACAAAATAACTGTGTATTTCGGAACGGTTGCAGGTTTGAGGAATCTGGTAGAAGTTGCGAACGGTTCAATGAACAGTTTTGTCCTTCTCTAGTTCTCTGTGAAAAAATGACGTAAACCTGAGAATTCAAACAGTTGTCTCGGAGCTTCAGGACTGACCTATATGCAATAAACGTAACTTCGAAATCTCCAAACATCTAATGGTAGTCCAGCTGTTACATAAGAGCGTGTTCACCGTTGTGAGAAAATGAAGAGACTCAACATGAAAATACTTTTGAATATTGTTTTATTAGATCAAAAACTTACATGCAAATGCACAAATAGCAAATCTAATCCCCTTCAGCGTTGAAAAAGGCTTGGCATCTTCTAGGCACACTTTGAGCAAGATTTTGCGCGTATTCTTCTAATAACGACCTCCAAATTTTGTTAATTCAACAAACAAGCTTTTTCAAATTGTGTGGTATGTTCTTCCCAAGCTTCATCTTCATTTGAGCCCAAACGTCCTCATTTGGATTGGCATCGGGCGACTGAGAGGGCCAATCCTAGGTCAAGGCAGTATGGCCCATTCAAGACGTTTTTGCACATGTTTTTCTATGAACATCGTTTTTGCAAAGTACTTCGAAATTTCAAATTATTTGCGATCAAATGTCTGCGATCAGTTCCGTACGATATATTCATACATTTTTTGGTCAATTTTGAAGCACCTTCGAGCAAAGTTGATGTCGAATTCTTCAAAAACATGTCACAAATCACTCTTTCGTCTTTTCCCGACAATACATCGACAGAACCGCTTTTTGGAAAGTCGTCGACATTTTTCACCTCTTTAAAACGATTCACCACTTACTCACAAACTGTTTCAACTTTTGCATGTATTTCACCGCGGCAGTTAAAAAAAATAATCACACCATTCCACTTTACCGATCGCGAGTAATCGTGACCACGCTCTTATGTAACATACTGTAATTTAGTAGTAGTGATTAATTTTGATATGGTTAGAATCACTTGTGTTAGATGATTGTATGAAAGCTTTATAGACTTTTTATTTGGTTTCGGTACGGTCATTCGTACGAACGAAAAGTCCCATTCTCGTTTACGGACGAATAGACGAAATGCCGTGGTTTCGATTGGTCAGTTTTATGTTGCGAATCAATCGTTCGAACACATTGAATAAAGTTTAACCGATTTCCAACAAATTTATTTTCGAATCTAAAGGTGATTTGTAATCAAATCATAAATTTGTGTTTTGCAGAAAACATTTAGAAAGCATAGCAGTATAGTAAAATGCTGTTTTTTTCTGGCGAGCCTTCGAATATATGCGCGGTTCCTAGTTTTTACGCATAAAATTTTACATCTATTAGGTACCTTATGGAAAATACGCCATGGGCAAACATGCTTCATTTTATATTGAATGCATGATTATACCAATGTAATAAATATGTAGACTATCGAAAACATGACAAAATTGCAAGAAAAATGAAAAAAAATTTTCGCAGATACTTTGCACGAAGATTAATTTAAAAATTTTATTTACCGACATGAAAAAAAATTGGTCCTGAGTACGATATTTATTTATTATATTGCATTTGTCACTTCCTTGATGCTTGGAATCTTCCTAAAAAAACTACCTGCGCTGCCGATCCTTCTTTTGCGCAGGAATCGCGTACGTACACGTTCGAGTGAAAACAAGAATGGCTTGTTCGCATTCGTTCGAAAGCATGTGTTCGTCGAATAGTCGGTACGGACGTAAGCAAGCATGATGATACAAAGTCAGCGAAAACAACAAGTCAAATAACAAATGATAGCAAAGATTTTTAATTACAACTAAAAGCTGTACCAGAACTGATAGTTTAAAGTTGGATGGGCGTTGTTCTTATGCATGTACGATGTTTAAAAGTGTCATTGATTCGAACGTAAACGGGAATTCGAATTTAATATACTTTCGAAGGTATCGTCTACGACCGTAAACAAGAATGAGGGTGATTGTTTCTTTAATCGAAAATATAGTATCCGATTTTATCACGAAGTTTTGACTGGAAGTTGAGTAATCCGCAAAATAAAGTAACGACTCTACTAATAATATGACTATTGGTACGATAATCCTATTTGAATTTAAAAAGTATTTTTTTCCAGAGAATTCGAAGAAATATCGGATTGTTCTAGTAAATAATAGTTCAATAATTGTATAAGATAATGTAATCTTATTGTATTTTTAGTACACTCTTCTCACTTGATGGATGAATTGCCAATAAATTTTTAAAATAAGTAAGTTAGATATTTATCTACCAGTTTCGGTTAGCTAAAACTTACTTCATTAAACATCTCATTCAGGAATTTTATTTGTTAACCACAATATAGTGGTTGTAATTTCACTTTTTGAAATTATAACCTCATATTTTCCCTACAAATGAACCTTGAAATATCCAATTGTTACAATCGGTAACAGGTGAGCAGAGTTTATGTTAAGGAGATGTGAACAAAATGTCTTTGTAACACATAGCAACATGGGTGCTAAACATTAAACTTACCTTGCGATAATCAATTATTGTTAGTAATTTCTCCTATTGTTATTGAATCTGTTTGCAGTAGGATTATTCGACCCGAAACGGTTACTATTACCATTTCCATTGTTAAAGTTATTGAATCTTTGTCCCCCAGCTCCTCCGCCTACACCTCCCTGATGATTTCTGTGTTGATACTGATTATTATTGTTATAAGTATTCCTTCCGCGATGCTGGTTTTGATGAAATCCACCACGATTCTGAAACCCGCCGCTGTTTTGCCTTGAATTATAGTTGTAGGGAATTTGATTTGCGAACGGATTAGGCAGCAACACTCCCGAGCTGTTAGCATTTCGCGAGATCTCACTCATGACCTCTTGCTGATATTGGTTGATACGACTACTTAGCTGTTCGAACACGCTCATTCCATCGCGACTGTTCGAGCTGGAAGCGTTCGCAGAATTGCTGTTATGACTGTTGCTTCCAGCGGACGAATTTGAGCCACCAAAATTACGGTTGCTAGTGTTGTTGTTGTAGGAATTCCCACCTGAAAAAGTTCCGAGAAAAAAATCGTTACATTAATGCGTGTATCAGTTCTAAGATTCGTAAAAGTGGTTTTTTAGCATTTATCTATTTTATCTTGAAGTAGTATTTCATTGTAAAATTATAGAATATTTCATAAAATATCAACAAATTCATTGGTTTATCGGTTATAGTAAAATCAATTAATGTTGAACAACATATGCAACATTTAGTAAGAATTCGGTGAAAAATTCTCTTTAAGGTCATTATTTGTATTTTTCTTCCATACCCAGCTTTCATATTTGTCGTTCGGATAGCAAATATGTACAAATCCTTCTGAGTGCTACACTGAAAACCTTCTTTTTCTCGGTATGAATCAATGCTCACCACCAAACATCAATTCTAAATCACCGCAACACGGATAAAACGGGATGAATGGAAAACCCGAAGCGAGTTTTAATGCGCCTGCATTAAGCCTCTTGAAATCAATTTGCAATTTATTGTCTGGTTTTCAACATTTTCTTTCATTTCTCTCTCATTGCGCGCTATTATTCTCACTCAAGTGTCACTCTGTCGAGTCTCTCTACATGGGCCCTGTGTAACATGCATTCGCTTATAATTCACGTCACATTACACACCTACCTAGTGGATTCAATCGGTAAAAAACCTCCAACCATTATGTGCATTTTGGCCGGAAAGCAGCACCCCGAAACGAACCTATTCATCCTATGACTGCTTCCATGAATGAGAAAAAAAAACTAGACCCAGTAGGTATTGACAGTTGGCGTTCGACATTTGGATGAATTAAGCATACCGATTGGTCATCAATTGAAACCTCCTCAAATGACGGAAGTGAATAGAGTGGTTGCTTGAATTAAGGACTATAATTATACTCTCCTACTCTGGAATAATGCAACGTAGACGATATTCTTGAAAGGAACTAAATTCGTTCACCAAATAGTATCACAACCTCAATACCGCTTAACCGTTTGGATTGTTCGTGAAATAGAAAACTTTACACCCACTGGTTAGATGTTATTTGTGTATTTGACTGGTGAGAAGAAGAATCATGTGGCTATCAATAGTAGAAATAAGAATAGCAATTATCACATTAGGCAAACAATTCCTACGCGACGGGAGTAGGGCAGTATGTTCACGCGGTGACAGATATATTATATTGCAATGAAATTCTTAAGTTCTTAAATGAAACAATAGTTCAGACCCTTAAAAATACGAATTTCAACAGCGAATACTTGATTGCAATTATCTTTCAAATTGCCGATTTATGATAACTTGTTCATGGTTGATTAACACCGTCGGAAATATGAAACGCGTTATTCTCGGAACCACTTTTTACTAGCTTGCTGGAAGGATCAATCAATAGTTGTCCGATTTGCATAAAAATTTCATTTAATATTGCTTGGATGTATTTCTAAAAAACACGGAAACATTTTTGTATCATAAAAAATTGGTTTGTTATAAACTTTAATAACAGTCGGTTCATGGCTGAACTTATTTCAACAGCATTAGATTTGTTTGAAAACTATTGTTGAGCCATTGATCAAGTTCGATTTGCATATGGTTGATTTCAGCAGTACTTGCTGCCGGAAATATAATATAAAAATGATTTTAGGATAAAATTATGATGATGCTGTCGTTCTCTCACATTTGTGTTTCGGTTTCTGTTGATTCTATGTTTATATTTTTTTTGAAATAGAATGTTAATATATTTCCGGCGCACTAAATTTATTTTAAACGTGGGGGTTTGTGCAGAACTATTATGGTTCCAAGGCGATCCGCGATATAAAATGGTTGAGAAACACTTAAACTTCTCGGGGATGACCAAAACTATTTCGACAGTATCGTTTGAAAGTCGAGGACCTCACAAGTTCCTATCTCTTGCCTCCCCGCGAGTCTATGATGACATTTGGTCAATGGAACGGCGCCGACTGGGTGCTATCGCGTTCTGCGTTAGTAGCCGAGTGAAAGGGTGCGAATTGCTTTTTATGTAATCACTCATTTGAAACGCAAGAAATATTAAAAATCATTTAAATAGGTAAAGTATTTCGGCTTGACGTCCTATTGTTCAAATGTATTTAAGCCCGTTGATGTAATTTTAAACTGTCTTTCATTAATCAAGAATTTTAGTCCACTAGTTTTGATAAAAACTGTCTATAACAACTCTTGCTTTATAAAAAGTGTTCAATATCATATGTCCCAAGAATGTAATTGACTGGTTCCGAAGACTGAAGGTTTGGATACGATTGGTAAGAAATAGGACATTGGATGCAAACTGGAATATTGGTAAGATCAGAAAATGTTAATCGTATATACAAAACTGAAAACCATAAAAATACGCGTCGATTGCTTGAACTATTGAAAGGCATCACTGTCAAACAGATATTTTTAAATTTTATATGGATCTGACTTCCGGTTCCGGAATTGCAGGGTGATGAGTGAGTTGTAAAGATGATCTAATTTTTTTTAATATTAAATTGATTCCTCTAATTTACAGGCCTTGTAAGTTGAAGACCACACAAACTCACATCGGATATACAGGTTCCACGGAATACGGTTCCAGAAGTATTGGAAATAGTGGCCAAAAACACACTCACCTAAAAATGGAACTAACACATTGTTCTTCGCGACGGCTTATCCGATTTTCTCAAACTTAGAATCAAATGAGAGGGCTTACTGTCCTTTATACAAATGTGAAATTTTATCTAGATCTCACTTTCGATTCCTGAATTAAAGGATGATAAGTGTTTGAAATTTTAAACCGTCGTATAGTGCAGCGACGCAAAAAAGGAAACATTCTTCTAGCCAGAGCCTAAAACTTCCAATTTGTAGGACATGTTAGTTGCTGACCACACGAACCGACTTCGGATATATCGGTCCCTGGAATCCAGATCCGGAAATGCCGAAAAGTGTGGCAAAAACTTGCGACCGATTTTCACAAACAAAAAGTAATCCAAAACTACAGGGAGGAGTGTGTTTAAAATTTCAAACCGTCATTTAGACAGATGCAGCAAAAAAACTGGAGTAAAACAAATTATTTAGTTTTGGCTCTAAACTTTTTCGATTTTTAGACTATGCTAGTTTACTCCCGAACAGACTTCTCTGTTTCTATTCAATGAGCAGTTTTTTCAAGAATACCACAGTAATATTGCTAAGAATACAAGTCACATAAGAAAGGCATCTTCACATCACTAATAAATAAAAACAGGTTTTTCTTCGTATCATCAGATTTTAATTCCAGTTTCCCACGCGCCTGTTCAGTACTTCTCAAAAGGCCGTAGTTCCGGTGTGTTCGGGGGATTGTAGTCCTCATTAGCATTGTACCAATCATAAACATGTAAATAAGTCACGAAGCTTAACCGGCCAGAAAAGTAGACGATTTTGGAGGCATTTTTTGTATACCTACCCGTTGATCGTCCCGGTTGGCACAAATTGAGTGCCCCGCTTTCCACATGATCAAATTGCTTGCCAAGTCATGTATTTTTGACAAACTGACATCTTCTGCATTCTAACGTCTTCTGGGATAACAATAAAGCTATGAAGCTGCGAAGTAATGTATTTATCGAAGTTACGTTAGGAAAGATTTTGAGGTTGAAAATATAAATGTGATATATAAAACGGATCAGGGAAATTTCGCCGAAAGCCGTTTCGCCGAAAGTCACTTCGCCGAAAGGGTCATTCCGCCGAATGACATTTCGCCGAATGTCATTTCGCCGAAAGCCATTTCGCCGAAAGCCACTTCGCCGAAAGGGTCATTTCGTCGATTCCTGCAGTGGTCTTAATATTATAATTGGAAATGATTTCAAATAAACACAAATTAATGATAATACGTTAACGCCCGTTTTTTTACCTACAATTGTACTTCTTGAACAAAGATTGATTCTTGTACTCTGGAATAAAGATTGATTCATGAACCTCAGAACGGACTTCCCAAGGAAACTTGTTGACTATTAGTCACTAAGCATCAAAGCAATTGCATAGGAGTATCTACCAAGTAAATGTATGTGGTATTTTCCGTTTACTTGGTGAAAAAATATCTAATGCGGCTTCGCCACATCGATATGATTCGTGTACTGTCCGACCTCGCTCCTGCTCGTTCGGACCTAACTAAAGCAAAGAAACCTAGCTTTGAGTAGACCGGGCAAACGAGGCGGTTACAGGTTTGTATGCAATATACCGCCGCTTCCGACAGCAGGTCGGTGGCCAACTCAGCCGGCGTCGCCTCGGCGGCTTTATACCGCCGAGTCATGTTGGCTTCGGTAATGTGACTGCGCCACATTAGTTATACAGGAAACATAATAACACACAAAAATAATATGATGTATTCGAAATTACCCTTTCGACGAAATGACTCTTTCGGTGAAATTACCGTTTCGGCGAAATGACCTATTCGGCGAAATGGCATTCGGCGAAACGACTTTCGGCGAAATGGCTTTCGGCGAGATGACCCGCCCCCATATGAAACAGTGTTATTCCAAGCAAGTTCAAATTTGTTCTTGCAGATTAACTCGAAATTATGTTAATGATTTGGGACGACATCTGCTGTTGTTTAATTAATCATGCGATATCATAAATGTACTGGAAAATGTAGCTTAGTTTCACTATCTGGAAGTCTCACCGTAGTTACTCATAAAGTAGTACAAAAGAACGTTTTGTTCAGAAAAAAATTCAGTTCAGTCAAACGAACATTTATGAAACTGACATTGAATCAATCTGAAAACGCTGTATTTATTGTCATCAGACCTGAACTATGATAACAGAAGACAAGTACGCTGTCAGGGTTTTCGAATAGAAAGTGCGGCAATGGATCTGATGACACGTTCCTCTTTTAGTATGGAGATTTGTGTTTCGAATCACTTTACCTGCATAAAAACCCTTAAGTTTTTAATCATTTTTAATGAGAAAAAATGTACATTACAAAAAAATCCGTTTAAAGATCCCCATAGGTCGCATCGTTTTCAAAGCATTCAAGTACTTTCATACATCAAAAACATAGTTTGAAAATATTTCCGTTTTCTAAGTAGAGCAATTTCAGGTCGTGGTACAAGCATATGACAACTGGCTTCCCAGGTAGATGTGAATGACAGATCAAGACTAGGATGATTACAATTTTTAATAACGTACAATAACAATGCAGAATCAATTAAAAAATGCAAAACTGTCGTGTTGCCGTTTTTTGTCATAATTTTGAACGCATATAACTTAATCATTTGTGAACGGATTAATATAATTTAACTATTAATCGATTAAGAGACATTCAACTGTAACGTCGTTTTAATATTTCAATAGTACACCAATGAAAGATCGATTTGATTCGACCTATGTCTTCACGAGCCAATCACAGCATGTCATAATGATGTCATCCTCTTGATTCCTCTAACACGATCGACTGTTCTGATCGTTACTTCAACCTCGTATTTCATTCAGTAGTACTTCTGCTTCGATCGGGTTAGGGAAGCTCTGTTCGTGAACCAGACAGGTCGTCTAGCTGATGAATGCAGATATCACACGTAAATAATTTTCTAGCTCAGTTGATGCAAGGCCATGCAATAGAGCGAATGCCTTTTACGTGCTCTGTTATTTTCTGTGAGTGTGTGTGGGTAACGCGGTTGCGTGATCAAGCATTAATTAATTACATTTGCCGCCGTGTTTTGTTTTATTCACTATACATTTTATTTCACTGGTAGATGGCATACGAAGGTTTGAAACCATGTAATTTCGGAACCGGGAGTCGGATCGGGATGAAATTCAGAAATTCCGCATGGAATCATAAGACCATTCATTTGAAACTAATTAAGCGAAAATAGGTCAAGACATCGCTGCGAAAAGAGAGGTCAATTTTAGAGTTCGTGAACAATATTCCCGTTGCTTCCGGAACCGGAAGCCGGGGGCTGGTAGTCTATTTGCCTGGCCGCCAACTAAAAAGGCACATCGATTGGGACTGATTTGAGCTCAGTTTTTATATATCTTTTCGTGTTTTGCATCACTACTCTGTATAACTGTTTTAAATTTTCAGCACTCTTTACCCAGTATAATTCCGGAAGGGGATGTCGGATCCGGATGAAATTCGGGAATTTGTATGGGATTATGAGACTTTTCTTTTGTACCTAAGTGATTGCATAACCTTTCTATATGAGAAAGGCAAAACAGTGAACTAGTTACTCAAAAAATTTATATTTTAAGGATCCCGAAATAATGCGGTCATCAGAAACGCAGAATAAAGCTCACAAAAGTTGAGAACCGCAGTGTATTTGTGGAATATAAACAAAATTTTAGCTCCGACAATTTTTGACAATATCTGCTACAATTGTCTTTATAAACAAAATATGTTTTGAGATTTAGATTTCATCGCAAAATCGCATTCCCACAAGTTGTTGAGATCCGTTCATTTTTAACGGTGATATCGATATCTTTGTGTAAGCGACTTTGCCCCCTATTCAGAGGGTAGGAGTTTTGTGCGCTGTATGATAAAACGATGCTTGGGAGCAACGTGAAACACGATTTTTACACTGTTACATGCAATTGTTTCTAAGTACCAAAGAGACTGTGAACAGCATCCTTTTTCATGACATTTTGCTCAGACCGATTTTAGCACGGTTCGTTTTTGGCAACATAATCGTTCGAATATGGCATATGTGAACCAGATGATATCAGCATTTTCGAGTTGAAAGTAATTCCATAATTATATTGATTTAAACTACTTACAGCAATAAATGCTGGAAAAACATAACTTCCATATACCATACGACTCAGTTCGTCGAGATCAGCAAATGCGTGCGTGACAAATAATTTCACTCAATTTTTTCGAAGATTACTCAACCGTATTCTAAAAACTCAGACTTATATGAACAGTCGTATACTTTAAAACAAGGTTCCTGAATTTCATTTGGATCCGACTTCTGGTTCCGGAACTACAGGATGTGAAACGAAATGAAAATAATGAAACTCATTTTTCTCGTAGATGGCTGAACCGATCTAAGATTCAATTGAAATCTAAGAACCATCTAAGATTCAATTGAAATCTACGAACCATCTAAGATTCAAATGCAAGGTCTTAAGATCCTATAAAACTTGCTTTTTAGTCAGATCGGATTCCAGGTTCAGGATATACAGGGTGATTAGTGTAAAAATGCCTATTACAAAAAAAAATAATTAAATTTATCGGGTTCACAGATTTGAGTACTCTATAACCAAATAAACTTATTTCAGTTTTTGCGGTATTCAGTTTTCGATTCGGAAGGACCCAAAAATGTAATTCGCGCTACGATTTCTCACAGATGTCTACACTAATTTTCAAAAATGTTGAATCGAATGGTTACTATACAGCTCCTTAGGTGAATTTAACTGGTTTCTGCTGCACTGATTAGAGACCATTCACAAACCACGTAACAAGACCAAAATTTTGACTCAATAGTCATGTTATGTTTTTGAAGCTCATTTTTAGAATTGCAGATTTTCCCCTAATATTATTTTATCGATGACTCCATTTTCGGGTATTACACCCGAAATGTCAAACTATTCAAAAAAATTTTCACAAATCAAATCAACTATTCATATTTTCTTCGAATAACAATTATTACATTTTTTATTCAAAACACTCTTAGACACTGATTTTTTCAACTTGTTATTTACTATAATTACGCACATTAATGCAATTTCGACGGTATCACGTTGTTTGACACAAAGAAAGGTACAATTATACTATCCTATTAGCTTAAAGCTACCGGTTCGTATGCATTCTAACAAAGGCTGTATCTTTTAATAATGATATATCGATAACTTTATTGAACTTCGACAAAGGAATGTTGGAGATTATAGAAGTCCGATTCGCATCGGCTACAGTTCAAATATTTTGAATTGAATGCATCGCATCGGTGACATGTAATTTAACACCAACTCAGCATCGATTGAATTTCCATTAACCTTTGTTTGCCGAAACCAAAATAAAAACGCCTCCGGATGCATTCTCGGCAAGCGACTCCACTAATCCACCAGGAACACCCAACAGCATAAATATTGAGCTCGAAACAGGGAAGACTAAAAAAACGTCTTGCTTTGTTCGTCTATCTACAAGGAATCGGTAGAAAGGATGAACATGCATAACGAAAGATGCGAGCACTCAGATAAAGGTACTTATGTAGGCCTAATTGAACCTATCATTATCTGCGAAGCAATCTCATTTTACGTGGGATCTAAATAATGGAATCCAACCTATCTGAGATGAATGCAAACATGCGTGTGCTCCTTGCGCCTTTCCTTTGACACTGTTCTGGTAAAAGACATCGATGCTTGATATGTCAGTATTTCCAGGCAATGGAAAATCCATTTGTAAACGTTTATCTTCTCTGAAGATAGACTTAGATGTGTGTTGTTCGCCCTAGCAATTGATGTCGGTATTGAAAAACAATTGTATTATTCCCGTTGTGTCTTTCAAGCATAGCGTCGGATATCGAAGAACTTTCCAATCATATTAATACTTTTTTTTCCTCAGAAAATGCTGACATTCTGTGAGCAGTTCAAAAATATGTTCGTCCTTTTCATTTACATCGAATCCCGATACGAAATCACAAAATAAATTGACAGAAAATTCAGCTTCTCATTGAAGCTTTAAACAGAAATCCCACGTCAAAAAAAACTGCAAGCTAAGAATTACATTTTCAGATAGTCATGTGCTCTTTATATTTCTGGTATAAGAGCTTTGGGGTGAAATTTTTAGCTGTGATATTGACTTATAACAAGCATTTCAGAAGTTTAATGTGTACCAGGTTTCTTTCTTGTCTTCTCGAATCTACTATTCTTATAAACACTTTCCTGTTTCTTCGATTGTACAGCTTCCACATATCCAATTAGGAATTTTTTGGTGGACAAGTTTTTTTTTGTATTTCCAATATTGTTACGCCTCCAGTGTATAAAATTGCTTTATGAACAAGCTTAGTCACACGACTTTCAATACAAGAGTACGTGGATTTGCTTGATGAAAGATTGAAGATTTGAATAATCCTATGCTATACGTATCCACTTAGGGAAAAGGGGGAAAAGTGGGGCACATTTTGGTTTAATGTTTGGTTATGGTTGTTTTTTTTTTCACTAAACCCTCCGTTCACGAACTAGCTATAGCAATTCGGAACACCTCAAAATATTGAATTAATCGATTCATTAGTTTTTGAGATATCGAGCTCACCTTAAATGACTACAAAATGATTTATTAATTTTTAGTTGATTTGACGTGAAGTTGCCATAACTAAGATCAGTTTTGGCAATAACTGAATGGAAACATATATTGAAGTAGCCAAATGAATGAGAGAAACTCACAGAAAAGATGATTTTTGGAAAAAGATACGATCAGAGCCATGACTCGAACCTGTGTTCTTATGCGTTCCGAGCATACGCGTTTGGTGAGCGTAGAAGTTCCCAAAAAACCTCGTCTCACCAATGCCAAAAAGGTGTGCGGCAGTTATTAAACCAAAAGGCTACAGTACAAAGTATTTACTTTTTCTTTATTTTACTTTTTGATGATAATATTAAAATCGTGTTTTTTGATGATAATATTAAATCGTGTTCAAATGGTGAGATAACTAAATCCTCACAAGTTCCTATATCATGCCTCCACGAGCGTCTATGATGACAGTTGGTCAATAGAATGGCATCGAATGGGTGCTATCGCCTTCTGCGGTATGAGAATTAGAGGGTGCGAAATGGCTTGTAGGTTGAAGCCCATCCTAAAGTGCAATAATATCATTGAATTATATTACATTGTATTATATATTGTTGTTATTATTATTATTATCATATTATTATTAATATTAATATTATTATTATTATTATTATTATTATTAAAAAAGAAATATTATATTTCCTGCAGTACTGCGACGAAAGAAGAGCATAACTGCGACATCAACTGTTATATATTGTATCATAGCATATTACTTCATATATTATCGCCTTATATTATATTTTGTTATGTTATATTATGTTGTAAGGTATTATACTGCATTGCATTATATCATATTATATTGTATTATATTATATTATACAATATTATAAGTATATGTATTGTGTTATATTGTA
This sequence comes from Malaya genurostris, assembly GCF_030247185.1. Classification (NCBI taxonomy): domain Eukaryota; kingdom Metazoa; phylum Arthropoda; class Insecta; order Diptera; family Culicidae; genus Malaya; species Malaya genurostris. Next base: position 72,929,890 of record NC_080570.1, on the reverse strand, counting down.
TTATATTACATTATGTTATAATATATATTGTATTATTCTATATTATGTTATATCACAGAGAACAGGTATCCAACAGTCATTCATGCGTGCAAAGTCGTGTTCAAAGGTGATTTTTAACGGATTGTATGCTTTACACAGCTTTTTAAAAAGGTTGTACTAGCTTGGATGTCTGTTCTCTGTAGTTATATTATATTATATCACGTTATATTGAATTATATTATGTTATGTTATATTGTATTGTATTATATTAAATTAAATTCCGTTGTATTGTATGATATTGTATTATATTCTATTATATTATATTATATTATATTATATTATATTATATTATATTATATTATATTATATTATATTATATTATATTATATTATATTATATTATATTATATTATATTATATTATATTATATTATATTATATTATATTATATTATGCTTAATTATATCGACAACGAGGAGGGGCAGGGAGTGCATCAGGGTATCTTACAAGTGAATGACTGGATGATGGAGTAGATTGTCAACCTGAGTCACGCGGGGGAAGCTTTGTGTTTCTCCCTGAAGGTCTGAAATGAGTAAGACGCACCCTTCTAACAAACAAACCATCAGGCGGGTTTAAGCTGGCATAGCGAAATTCTTTATTATATGGCCGGATGTTCTTGCTGGATGGCGCAGGGTCCTCAAAAACCATTTTGGCCTTCTCAACAGCAATTATATGATAGCTATCTGATAATCAAATTCGGATCTACTGTAAGTCTACCCGCATACACTATTATATAATTTTTAACTTCCCTGAAAGGTAAGAAATCGATTTACACTGAGGTCTCGTTTTACGCGGGGGATACGAACCGCGTAAAAAAAACTTCTGAAATCCGCGTAAAAAAACCGCGTAACTTCGGAAATCCACGTAAAGAAACATCCAACCTAAGAAAACAAATTTTTCGATGCCAAATATCTTAGAAATGTATGAAACGTCAAGATCTGGTGTAATCTAAAAAAAAACTTTTTTTGTGAAAATCGACTTGGGACATAGACAAATTTTAAGACTTAAAAAATCGATTTTTTTTATGCCGAAAAAAAAACGCGTAACTTCGGAAAACCGCGTAAAAAAAGCCGCGTAATTTCGGAAATCCGCATAAAAAACCGCGTAAAAAGAGACCCCAGTATAGTTCAACAATTCCCAAAAAATGCAAGAAATTATGTACCTGCAGAAGGCTTTTGAGCGCTACAACAATTAATGATTAAAAATTATGTATTTTATTTTCACGAAAAAAAGTTACGTTTGTCAGTACGTACCATTCTTACGAGAAAAAAAAATTATGACGAGTATAATGGAAATTAAATTCTTTGTTGCGCATCGAAATTGCATCAGTAAGATAGACCAGAGTTTGCACCCACTCGGGCAAAATAAGGTTACACGTCGCTGAGCGCAATGAAATACCCCGCTTTTCCCCGAGAAAACATGTTTTTATTCGACTGGTGGGAAACACGATAATGCTCGGACACGAAAAAATAATACATTATAGAAACGCATGGGAAAATTCGAGAGTGTTTCAAATAAAAATTCCAAATGTTTTCGGTAGATGGTCCCATAATGCAGAAAATCAAGCATATCCCGCTTTGCCCTCCATTCTCCTATTGTTTAAGACAGAAACTCAACTTGTTTTGGCTATTTCAAAGAAACTCGAACTTGCCTCGATTTTAACAGCCTTTTTCAATGTTGCCTGGATCACCAACAATTATTTTAAAGACTAATAATGAATAGTCTTATTTAATTGTTTTGTACATAAATTTCGATTTGCATACATAATGTTTTCAAGTTTCGCAATCGTCTGGTCAATTATAAATTTAGATACAATAACAATATTACATTGTGATGAAGAACATATGAGTTTGAGCGATCAACCCTGGTTGCTAATCCGTTACTGATCGGGATTAGCTGGAATTGTACAGATAATTTCTGAATGATCAGACCTGGGACTGGCAAATCATCCTTCATTATACATCTTCTGGTTACAACAGAAGTCTTTGATCAGTATCGGTGCCGGCAAGGCCCGAACGTAGATCGACTACGGAATGGGAAGGGATTTTAGTCCAACACTTGTTTTGACTAGAGGCCGTATATACTACTGCGCATTCCACAAGTGTCACTGGAGAAGGATGTTTGCTAGTATAAATTTCAGAAATGATAGTTTCAACAATATCCGATACAGAAGTCCCGGGAAGTCTTGGTTCACAGATCTTATTCGTGGAAACTGAAAGAAATTTCCAAATACTGTCGCGTGACGAATAAAAAAATTCCCTGTTATTTTACTAATTTAAATTGCTTGCTACAAAATAAACGAGTGAATAGGACTTAGACGAAATAGTTGATTCATTATAGTGACATATTCTATCAATTATATCAAATCATCTTAAATCACCAAACAAAGGTCATCAGATTTCACGCGCATCTTGATTGTTTATTATTTCCACTTTATTATTAACCGCGAAAAACGGTTAATTGGTTATATTGTCAATGACACAAAAATCTTTAAAGTTGTGAAATGTTTCCTGGATTGCTTTGAGCTACAACAAATGATACAAATGTACGTTCAATGGTACTCAAAAAACTATTTGTGTTTGAGTATCGAGAAACGCTGATTCATTTCCTTCCACCGTAAAACTGATATACGATTATTGCATTGCGGGAAGATCTCTAATAAGAGTGTAGAATGTAATTGATCTTGATGTCATTTTGGATCAAAAAAGACTTTTCGACATCATTATTATGAGATTTTAGCCAAAGCCAATCGTCAACTCGGTTCCATCAACAGAATACAGTTATTTGCGATCAATCTTATTAAAAACAATTAATTTATCTTACTTATGAACATGTCAGGAATACCTTTTGATTGGTCGAATTCAATTTTTTCCACAGTTTCGCCGTTAGTTTTCGTAGTAAAGTCAGAAAAAAAGATGAATAGGAGCAAAACAGTCATGACAGTAAATTTTGCAGATCTTCTAACTACCATAAATCTATTGTACGAAAAATTTGCATAAGAAATACTACCTTTGAAAATATTTGCTTAGGTTTTTATAAAATTATTGAGCAAAGTCGCGTTTTTGATCGTTTTTTCCCCACTGTGCACTGGTGGCGTGGATTGCTCTGGTTTTGCACTTTTGAGCAGAAATGCGATATTCTGACGGTGTTTCATTGCCATTTCTGCTCGCACTACATCGTTTTACCCCAATTTTCCCACAAATATAATTTTAGTATGAATTCAGATTTACAATCCCGAAGCAGATCCAATATGACCTACCAATATTGGTTCATATTACGTAGAAAACTTCAGTGATCCATGTACACATAATGGGAATGACAGTACTAGTCCGTTTAATCCTCTTTACCCCAATGTATGTCATAAGTTGTATCTATGGGTGAACTTTCTTCCATATTTCGAAAGCAGGTCGATTACAGTTGATGAAAATCGATTGATATGACCAAGAAAGGCATAAAAATAAGATTACAAATGGATTCAATGACCGCAAGAATATTGTTATACCGTTTTTCCCCAATTTATTTCATAAGTCGTATTTCTGGTTAAACTTTCATTGGCATACCGATAGCAGGCTGATTGCGTTTGATGAAAATCTATTGATATTACGAAGAAAGACCTAGAAATATGATTACAAATGGATTCAATGACCGCACGAATTGTGTTATACCGTTTTACCCTATTTATTGAGCCTTAATATTTTTTTAGTTCAGCCTTTTGATCTTCCATTCGAAAGCAGATCCAATACAAACTATCAATATTGGTCCATATTACGTAAAATACTTCAACGATCCAAACACATTTTATGGTTTATAACTGTCATAAAAGGTTTTATAACAGTTTTGAGGTAAAATTTTCCTGAATCCTGAAAGGAGTCTGGTCGAATCGATTATTGATAAAACAGATTAGTTATATTATACTAACATTTTGTTGAAAATACGCATTGGCTTAATGAGCTCTTTGAACATTTTCGCAGTAACATGATCAATGTACGTTGATTTGAAAAATTATTAAAAAAAACATTAAAGTGAAAAAAATATGTTTTCATTCTTTCGTTTTTTTTTTGGTACAAATAATTATTTCTCTATTTTCTTATCACCACTCATCAGTATCGTCAGTGTCTTCTGCTGACAGTGATTCGTCTACGACAGATTGATACGACTTATGAAATAAATTGGGGTGAAACGGTATAACAAGATTCTTGCGGTCATTAAATTCATTTGTAATCTTATTTTTACGCCTTTCTTCGTAATATCAATCGATTTTCATCAACCGCAATCAGCCTGCTTCGGTATGCGAAAAAAACTTCAACCAGAAATGCGACTTTTGATATAAATTGGGATAAAACTGGTTAAACAGGCTAATACTGTCATTCCCATTGTGTTTGATTGGATCATAGATGTTTTATACGTAATATGAACCAATATTGATAGATCGTATTGGATCTGCTTTTGGATTGTAGATCATATTTCAAATGAATATTATAACTAGAACAGAAAAGGTGTAAAACGGTACAACGAGTTTGCTGCTGTCATTAAAACTATATGCAATCGTTTTTTAGACTTTTGTCGTGAATACGACTTACTTTACTATGGGACGCCTTTTCAAAATTTACCCGCTGATAGAGTGGTAAGTTTTTGATCGTGAATATCTCATGTTGTATCTAACGTATCAACATCATTTTTGCTACATGCCATCTGGAATATGATCATCAATTTATGATAACATTTTCAGTTGTATGACATAACCACAAATTATTCAAAACTAAAGTTTTCTGAAATGTTTGGTATCAACAAGTGTCAAAGAAGAAAACTTATGACGCGTGCTTGTGTTACCCGGACCCGCCTTACCGTGGGCTCCACAGCTCAGTTTCAGCTGCAGTATCGAGAATTCTGTTTCTGAATAAAATTTCAGAATTTAGTTTCAGATACAGAATCAAGCATTCATTCGCAGTGTGAGTTCAAACAAGAGCGAGTGCGTCATCCAGCTGCTAGCCGTTTTGTATTGGAGAAAAATACAACGAAAAGTGAACAAAGATGGGACACATTATACAAAACCAGCCCTTCAAAGGGCTCTAATTTGTCTTTTAAAGAACTTTTAGAATTAGGTACTTGTCTGTTGAAATATGCAAATCGGAAGTGAAAATTATTAGTTTAGTGAAGGTTTACAGTGTGATCGATTCTAATTAGAAAATTTTCGCTTACTTTTATCGACTTTTTTGGCCTAAATACGTCTCACTTTACTATGGAGCGCCTTTTGAGAGCTTATTTTTTATTCCATTTAACATAATTTGCTCTCCAAGTCATTAGAGATATGATCAGCAAAGTGTGGTAGGATTTTCAGTAGCATGAAGTAACCACGAATAATTCTAATTCGAATTGCATTTTGCCTAAATATTTCACAAGTGAATAAGCTAACAAATTGATACTTCATTCATTCTAGCCTGCGTAGTTGACTCAGACCAGAATTCTAGAGCTCAGTTCTGGATTTCAGATTAAGAATCCAAGACTAGATTTTCTTTTTCATTTTCACAATTCAGATCTCGTCCAGAAACCAAGGCCAGAATCGAGTTCCAGAATTCTGAATCTGTGACTGAAATCAAATTTTAGGATTTGATTCTGCGCCTGGATTCTGGAACTGAGATCATGGTCTCGATTCTAGAACTGGGCTCTCGAACTAAATTTCAGAAATGAATTCTGGACTTCGATCTGAATTTTTAGATTGAATTCTGGAACTGAAGATGCGTATCAGACTAGAATTCAGTTTCAAAATTTCTGTCCGGAGTTCAGAATTCAGTGTCAGAATTCTAAAACTGGGTTTTGAACCTGAAGTTCTGGAACATCAGGCCGATATTTAGGATTTTAATTCAGATTCATAATTCAAATGTATGTCCAGAATTCAATTCAAAAATACACTACAGAATCCATGTTCAGAATTCAGTTCAACGCAGGATTAGAATTTGGTTCAAGAATTCAGTTCTACAATCTAGAAGAAAAACTGAAATCAGGAAATAGAATCTGAAGATTTTTGAACTAAATTAATTTGAATTTCGGAGCTGAGTTCGGGATCCAAATTTTAAAACTGAAATCTGAACCGGAATTCCGTAGCTAACATTCAGTTGTAGAATCTAGGTCCAGAGTACATTACTAGGATTGTTAGGTTAAGAATTCAGTGCCGAGCCAGAACCCTGATCTCGAATTTAGTTCAACAATCCAGAATTAAGTTCTAGAGTTCAGCTTCAGAATTGAGTCTCAGAATCTAGCATCAAAATTAAGAATTCAGAATCAAAATTCAATTTTAGCAGTCTGCTTCAAAATCTGGTTCCAGAAATCCAAGTCCAAAATTCAGATTCTTCAATATCAAATACACTGAACCATTCTTTTTATTCGTATTCACGCCATCCGGTTATGTCTATGACATTACTCACCCATCTTTTTTTACATCAGAAAAACTCTATTCGCTCTTCTGCAAGTTCTTCGGTTTTATGTTATATAGTTAAGCTTGCATACAAACAGACCCTGTCAGCTTGGAGCGAAATCAATCTTCAGTTCAGCAACGCCATCGCACGGCATCACATTCAACATATCATGTCAATTGTATGGGTGCGCAGTGCTGCTATTTTGGCGCGCACGAATTTGATATTTCTCTCCTCTACTCCTATGTACAAGATTCGATGCGGACTCGCCTGAGGGCGCCTTACCGCAAAAAAGGATGTTGCCAATGATTTGTTCGGGAAATGTGAGAACTGGCTATGTTGTTAATATGGTGTCTTTGATACAAAGCGGTATAAAAGGGGAATTTGGGGTAGAATGAACATGGAAGCGTTTCGTGCGGTCCTTCTAAATACATGGAATCGATTTTACTGACCATTTTACACCAAAAAAGTGCTTTGTGGTCAGCTGTATCATGCCTCCAAAAAATCGTTGCGTTTTTTGTCAATTTTTCCCCACTGTTCAGTGTTTTTCGATGAAAAACGCCAGAAAATTTGTGCGATATGCTCTGCGCCTGCTGAGCCCCATGAATTTATCGCCATATGCCAATCGACGTCGTCTATTGAATCTCGGGCCATTGGAAACACGACGAATCATTGCTGCTAGACAGCTTTTGGGAGATATTGACAGCCCAGCTTTGCTAGTGCGGTTAAGTCTCTATGCACCGGAAAAATCACTTTGTCAGCGTAACTCTCTGTTCTTGGAATCAACGAATACGGTGTATGAACAGCACGAATCTTTTCGCTCAGTAGGTATGCGATTCAACCAGTTTTCCAGTTTTTCAATTTTTATATGTCGTCAACGCCTGTTTGACCTTTTTAATATTATTAATCGTAATAATTGATTTTAGTTTCGTTAGTTAATTAATTTTTATTCATAAAAAGCCAATCCGGTATCATTTCCTTATCATTGGGAGAGGTGCATCCGTTTAGTACGAGTTAAATTTAAGATATCTGAATTTTGTCAGGGTTTGCTGTTGTACGGTTATATAAGCATGTATTTTTCAAACCTAGTACGTTACCAACTTTGCTTTCGATATCTGATCGCGTAGTTCTGCAAGTATCAAAACTATTTATTCCACAATCTCTTTATCTCTGTCGCATACCGACTCATCACTATTATTTAACTTCTGATTGACAATTGTCCAACATTTCTCAATAGTGCATAATTGAGGGCAGTGGGGTAGATTGATATCCACCGCGTTGTCTCGATCTTCACTGTAGTTAAAACTTGCCAAATCATGCTAAAACATGTTCATTATGAACTTGAATGTACTGGAGAATAGGCTTTCTCAGATGCTCCTGCTTGTGCATTTGAATATCTATAGGCTTGTTTGTTTCGAAAAACCTGGGTTATTTGTTCGTAGCTGCAAATCCCAGATTTCAGAATTTATAGCCAACAAAAATTTTTTACTTGTTAGGAACATCACTTCGACTAATGGCTTTATACAATTTTGTAGGGAAATCGCTAATAATCCTTCTTCACGTTCATTTTGTCGTCCAAGAGGATACATGCTTCGTATTCCGTAAGAACCTCATTATTATATTCCCTCTGGCGAAGTTCTGAACAGTTTGGTGAACTGGGTGTTTCTGGAACGTATTTGACCTCATGTGCCTTACACCATTCCAGGACAGATTTTTGCAGTGAATTTCTCCTTGTCATCATTATTGCGCACCTTTTACACTTCGTAGTGTTTAGCTCTTGCCTCTGCATGACTTTTTGTAAGCATAATTTGACTTACCTACTTTGCAAGACACATTTCACACAAAAAAAGGCGGGTGGGTAATGTCAGAGACATAACTGGATGTCGTGAATACGAAAACAACTGACATGTTCCTTAACACTTCCGAATATCAATTAGTTGATTAATTGTATGAATTATGCAAGCATTCCCCTTTTCCACATTTTTCGCAAAAACAAAGAAGGCTTTTCACTTGATCTCGATTACTGTGAATTTCACACAGCGAAAAGTGCACAAATCTAACCAAACTGTTCCAGATTTGCACTAAACTGAGGATATTTCCATTCAATTTGCGAACAACAAATCCCAATAGTTCTTTAGAAAACTTTTAGAGCCATTAGAACGGCTGATTTTGTGTAATGCTCTCCACCGTTGTTTTTTTCACCAATGCTAATGACTGGCAGCTGTGACGTAATCGCTCTTGTCGAAAGCGAAACTAGCTTTGCAAACGACATAAAATACATCTGCTCGCAGTGGCGATAGAATCAAAACTGAACCAATTTTTGTTGAGAGGCTTGTTTTTACCTGATTTCGTTTGTAGCTTTTTCACTAATGGGCGGTCCTAACGGCTATAAAAATAGCAGCATATAGAATTTTAATTTCGATATTTCATTTCGGATTTGCATTTCATTGAAAGAAACTATCCGGATGCTGTACGGGATTCATTCCTACCTTTCAGAAGGACCAAATTGTGGAACTCACTACGATATTAAACACTGTTCGGAACATTTTCTCGAACGATTTGTTGTGCAGCAGCAGATATTTTGTGTTGACATGGGTCAAATGAGACAGGTTTTTCAATAGTGTACTATTGAAATACTTCAATGCTTTTTCTTTACACGTTTAAGTTGAAAAATTTGGATTCTATTGGTAGTTAGATTATATAAATCCTTTCACAGATCACTGAGCTATGAGCTTTGAAAATACGAGAAAGGCAAACGCGCCTTATGAATTATCCTCTTTGATACTCGTTTATACCAAACATTTCAGAAAAGTTTAATTTGGAATTATTTGAGATTATGTCACACAACTGAATATTTTGTCATAAAATTGTGATCATATTTCCGATTGCATGTAGCAAAAATTATGTTGATTCGTTAGATACAACAAGAGATATTCACGATCAAAAACATATCACTCTCTCAGAGCGTAAATTTTGAAAAGGCACCCCATAGTAAAGTAAGTCGTATTCACGACAAAAATCACCTATAGACCACATTTTGCGAACTTCACTAAATGATAGTTTCTATGCTAATTTGAGGGTGTTTAATACGAACATAATAGAACTATCTATGTATTTGGGTGCATATTGTATTTGCCATAGTTGCCAAAAAAGTGCCGTGGAGCAAATAAGTAAAAGATTAGTGGGGTAAATTGGTACACTAACATTTATTTTCACATGCCATGATTGTTTGTGAACCTCAAAAAATCCTTTGGAGAACTGCAGACTTGATTTTCCATTTTGCCCTTCCACTTACCATTTTACCCCAGAGGTGGGGCAAAATGGTAAAAATTATACTTCGGAAAAAATCTGTAACCAGATTGTTTCGAGATTTAATCACAAAATATTAATAATCATAGAAAAGAGATTACCCAACAAAATGAATATAATTATATGTATGTGTGTGACAATTTAACACATGAAAAACAAAAACAAGACTTTTTCCCCAGTTTCCCTTACATTCCAAATCAAATCCTTTTAAGAGCGAGTTAAACAAATTAATATTAAACATAAACCATAATAAAAACTCGTGATAATTTCTGTCTCGTTACCTTTATAGTAACAACACAATTACAAAAAGCTCCTAATGCTTTAAATATTTCATACGACACTAATAAATGAATGACACATTTTACATTTATAAAGCTAAATAACAATTTCTGAAACTAGAAACGGTGATTTTCTCGTAATTACAAGTGTTCAGTGTTCTTACTGGGGATGATAACTACCGGTGATTCGCGTAGTTGCATTCCAAAAATTCCCTTTGTCAGCGGTAAATGTCGCAAAATTCTTTAAACCACAAGTTACAAGTCGCACTCATAGCCAGATTACAAACTAAACGCACGTTTTCCCTCTTCCGAAGCTCGTCCTACATGAACAATCCGGTGATTATAATTACCCGTCACACAGTAAAACGTGCTCTAGTACTTGATTCAACCCTCACAGAGAGCGACTGGCGGGGGCAATCACAACACAGGAGCCAAATTTTGTGCCGTCAACACGCAAATTGTCACGACCGCCACAAAGTTAAGCCCCGGTATTAGCAGCACGATCTCTCAGCACCAAAGCTACTGTTAACGCTTGGAAGCATCCCCCACAACAAGCTCCACAGATAAAATCATTCAGTCAAAAGGTAACAAAAGCAAAAATACTCACCCCTGGAGAAATTGTTGTTTCCACCTCTTCCACCACCCGCTCCGGTGTAGTGGTTCATCATCCGGTGACCAGCACTTCCCAATCCACCTCGGTTTGTCCGTGGGCCGAACCCTACGACAGGGCCTTCATTCGCTCCCAGCACTTTTGGCTGGTCACGAGCACCTTTCAATTTTCGAGATGGAAATACAAAACCATCAGCGTATTTCGGATCTAGAAACTTGACCGTCACTACCTTGTTCTCGCACACCGGTTCGAGGTCAGGAATAGGTGAAGGCATCACACCATCCTGTGGTACGTTCTCCTTCGTAGGAATAATGTTGCATTGCATACAATCTACCAGGATGGGGACCTCACGCTCAAAGTCAACATTGCCATCATACAAATTCTTAATCATTCGATACGATTCTGGTCCAGGCGACAAATACAGTCGAGCAAGTCCGTTTTCGTTTCGCATCCCTAGGAAATAAATGAATAGATAAAAGGAAATGATTATTTGATAGTAATAACGGGAGAACTAATGATATGATTAATTCAACAGATGGATTTCACGGATTAGTGTAATTGTACCAATATCATCAGATATTAGTCTGGCAACCATATTTCGCTGTTTTCATGGATTACCGTCAACGAATTTTCGTGAAATTTCGGTCAATGTCTTCGCTTTGATCCAAAGAAGTTATATCACAGCAAAATTATTGTGGAAAATATACTATACTTCTGTTACAGAAGCGCAAAGACTTATCCTTTGAGTTAAAGAATGATGGACGAGCTATGATGGTTATATCTACAGTTATCCTATATCATCATTAAAATTACACGTAGTTAACTTATCGATGTCGAAGTTTAATTTGACGTCATAATGACAATGACTAAATGATCCCACCAGACACATAGCATTGCGATCTTACAACCGATGTTGATGATATTCCTGATTTTTTTTTGCGTTTCGGATTCCCAAATTATATATATTTTATCATCAGTTGCAATTCGATACAAAAAACTCCTTTTTTCGCATATCACACTGAGTCTTTGTTTTTGATTTTCCATCTGTCATTATGCTAGTTTGGACGTACATCCGCTACATAAAATGAAACGTCCTACCAGCACGAAGAGTCCACTACAACCTTGTTGCATGATGTTATCTACAACGTTGAAAAAGCTTTCTCACAAAAGCAATCTTACTTGAGAAATTTTCGAGATAACGTGGCTTTCAATTCAATTCTGGAAGCAGCTCGTGATCATGACATACTTTTAAGTATCATAAATTGGATGTACGCAATGCCTAGCAATCGACTTCATTGCTCACCGCTACGGCAAGCAGAGATTAGAAAGCTAATACCGTTTTCGTTTTTGAACCTAGACGCGGGCTACTCTGACTCCGAGTAAAACGAACACGTGGTACGCGCCCTAAACAACAACTCATGAAAAAAATAAAAAATAAACAAACTCGGCTGGATGCGTGGTGCGACCCGAGAAAATTTTCAGAGCGAAACTACGCGATTGGAGTCCGATCTAGAGCGACCTCAGGTTGCTAAAACAAACATATCAAACGTTGTTTGGGCGACTCTGGGTCAGCTTTCGGGCTGCTCTGATCAATAAACGAAAACGGTATAAGTGTCCTCAAGGATGTACTATCACCACTTTTATGGAACCTATTCGGTGATGGTTTGTTCAGGAGAAACTTAATGGCCTTGGATTCCCGACTTACGGTTTCGCCAACGATTATCATATATTGATGACCGGTATTACAATTAACATCCTCTTTGATTTAATGCAGCAAGTTCTACGATCTGTTGAGCACTGGTGTTGTCGGGTTGGATTATCTGTTTTTGTGGTTGATCAAGTTAAATGCGTCGGGGTTATTCTTGGCTCAAAACTGAATTGGTCTGCTCACATTGACTTCAGGATTAACATTTCGGCTAAAGCAGACAAGCTTTTGGAAACTCATGGGGACTCAAACTCATTAATTGGATACATTCACGAAATCTGCCTATGTTGCATTAGAGGCGCCATTGTGCCTTAAGAAGCAAGACTCTTTGCTAGCGTATGAGTAATGCCAACAATGGATGTGGAGTGTTGTCGTAAAACTATTTATTTTTCCGGCAAACTGCTTTTCTAACCGAAAACATTTAGTTTTGTTTATTTTGTGTAGCGCAATCTAATACGAATGCATTGCAGCAGTGTTGCTAACTTTTTTATTAGGGAATTAAAATCTACATTCATAAAATGTAAGCAATTTTCCGTTAAACGTTGGTGAAAAATTGATCAAAAGTGATATTTTATCCACGATGTCAGGCTAAACATTCATTTGAGAATAAATTATTATTAAAAAAGGCGGGTGGGTAATGTCAGAGACATAACTGGATGTCGTGAATACGAAAACAACTGACATGTTCCTTAACACTTCCGAATATCAATTAGTTGATTAATTGTATGAATTATGCAAGCATTCCCCTTTTCCACATTTTTCGCAAAAACAAAGAAGGCTTCACTTGATCTCGATTACTGTGAATTTCACACAGCGAAAAGTGCATAAATCTAACCAAACTGTTCCAGATTTGCACTAAACTGAGGATATTTCCATTCAATTTGCGAACAACAAATCCCAATAGTTCTTTAGAAAACTTTTAGAGCCATTAGAACGGCTGATTTTGTGTAATGCTCTCCACCGTTGTTTTTTTCACCAATGCGAATGACTGGCAGCTGTGACGTAATCGCTCTTGTCGAAAGCGAAACTAGCTTTGCAAACGACATAAAATACATCTGCTCGCAGTGGCGATAGAATCCAAACTGAACCCATTTTTGTTGAGCGGCTTTTTTTACCTGATTTCGTTTGTAGCTTTTTCACTAATGGGCGGTCCTAACGGCTATAAAAATAGCAGCATATAGAATTTTAATTTCGATATTTCATTTCGGATTTGCATTTCATTGAAAGAAACTATCCGGATGCTGTACGGGATTCATTCCTACCTTTCAGAAGGACCAAATTGTGGAACTCACTACGATATTAAACACTGTTCGGAACATTTTCTCGAACGATTTGTTGTGCAGCAGCAGATATTTTGTGTTGACATGGGTCAAATGAGACAGGTTTTTCAATAGTGTACTATTGAAATACTTCAATGCTTTTTCTTTACACATTTAAGTTGAAAAATTTGGATTCTATTGGTAGTTAGATTATATAAATCCTTTCACAGATCACTGAGCTATGAGCTTTAAAAATACGAGAAAGGCAAACGCGCCTTATGAATTATCCTCTTTGATACTCGTTTATACCAAACATTTCAGAAAAGTTTAATTTGGAATTATTTGAGATTATGTCACACAACTGAATATTTTATCATAAAATTATGATCATATTTCCGATTGCATGTAGCAAAAATTATGTTGATTCTTTAGATACAACAAGAGATATTCACGATCAAAAACTTATCACTCTCTCAGAGGGTAAATTTTGAAAAGGTACCCCATAGTAAAGTAAGTCGTATTCACGACAAAAGATTGTTTGAAACTCAATCGTGCAATCCACTTTGAAAAACTCGGTGCACTGCATATATGTATCCACAGATCTATGGCATACGTACCAAATAAAATGTACGTAATACACAAATTACCAACACAAGTTAACTTGGTTTACTCTTGATCCTTAAACTACTACATGTGTTCCTAAAACCAGAAGCATTGTCTTGTGCAAGTCGTCTTAAGGTTACAGAGCTTTAAAGCAGTAACTATGCTACTAGCCACACTCACTTGTGGCACAAATGATCACTTTCTCGCTCCTAAAGAATTAATTCTCACATTTCCTTTCAAAACAATCAGTGTAAAAGTGGGGAGCAGTTTACTGGTTACGCCGGTTCTCTGTTGGATGGTCGTGCAGGTACTGGTGCCTACTGTCGTGAAATGAGATTAGAGCAGTCTTATTTTCGTATTCACATCTCATGCGACACATTCGAATATCGCTTACGGTCGAGACGACAAAAACTAAGACAATGCAGTGTAGTGTACTCGAAATGAGCAAATACGATTTTCAAAAGCCTGAAACTTGGCCTTCACGACCAAATCCAATTTGTATTGATTTCTAGCGCTGCAAAGTTAGAATGAATGAAAGTTTACTGCAAGCGAGAATGAAATCCTAATAAAAGAATGAAAACAACTAAACGTAAAAGATGTATGTAAAATACAATTCAGTAAGGCCTGTAACTCAGTGAATATCATGTTCAGACGTAATTGTATTTGCTTCGGTTAACAACGAGTTGCATGGTGTCAAGTATGACAACGCTAGATACAAAATCTCCGGATACGTGATGGACGGTGCCATAAAAGTGTGTGTACATGACCTTCCCCCGCACGCTAGTGATCACTACATTCGAGAAAATATGTATCAGTACGGAGAAATTCTCTCCATCCATTAGCGTCTCGTCCTCATGTGCTCCTCGTGCACTGCACAACCGAACAAATTCAAGGAATTAACTGCATACCAATTCACATACAATTATTTTTTAGATTCTCAATTTATTCGATGAAAGCAGGTACCGAATATAAAGTAATGAGACATTTTGGCCACAGGACAATATGCACAAATTTATCCTTAGCTGTTTGCGCTTGCTGGTCAATGATAACCAAACGATTATTTCATATCGCATTCCCATAGCCAATACGCGGCGCTCTGAACTCGAGCACTTTGCACTTGTATTGAAAAACACAAGCGAATATCTATTCCTCGATCGTTAGTTTTCATTTACAACGAACTGTTACATCTGATTTTGCACCACATAAGCAGTGCACAACCCGCAAATTTCGTCACGGTCGCTTTAAGATACAAATGAATTTCACTAAAAAATCTTTCGGCGCTAAAATCACGAGATAGTAACAGACACATATACTAGTATTTCTGTGTGCTATTTGGAATCTACATCAGTGTATCAGTTCTAAGTCTGTTGAGTTTCTGAGTTGAGTGTATCAGTTCAAAGTTTTTTAAAGAAAAGGATGGATGGATTAGGATGCGATTTGCGAGCAATAACACTTTCCCGAAAAAAAAAACGGGTCACAAAATCCGGTAAAAAGTTTATTTCTTGAATTTCAATTACACACAATGTAATATGATAAATCGGCTCTGTATAGCTATCAGGATCATGAGCCGTACAAAATAGACGTATAAGTTAAAAAATCGACTGTTCAGCAGAGAATCTGTGGTAAACGAATTTATTTTTGTTTCGACAGTCATGCAGTTTTAAAGGCACATCACTGGGAATCACCCCGATTCTGCAATCCGACGGATTTGTGATACGAACGAATCTACACTTTCGTTCGAGTTCGAATTTTGCATTCTTTATTCCGTTCGACTTGTATGATTCGATGACTCTCGTTCGGAACACTTGAAATTTCGAACACTAACCATCAAAGCTGTCAACACTACTTACGCGTTCTATATTATTTATATTATTCATTTCTTAGTAAACGAAACCGTCACACTTGTATAAACAAATTAGAACGATTCTAAACCGAACAGAAGTAATACGTACGCAAGTCGATCAAGTAATGTTCGAAAATTTAACAACTCGAACGAATGATATTCGAGTTCACGCGCAACTCGAACGGAATGCAGAATGGAAATTGCGCATTCGATCGGAATATTTCGAATCGATCGACGTACAGAATAGGGGTGAATAAATAGGCTTACGAATTGGCTAGAGCTGGGGCAACGAATGATTCTGTTGATCCGGAACCAGCTGTATCACTGTCAACTAGTTGTATAAAGCACAATATTCGTTCTTGGGCTGCATCAAAATAAAAAGCTTCTAACAAAACTTATAAACTTGCACTCATACAAAAGTTTCTTACCAGATTTGAATCTATAAATGTCAAAATGTTTTCTGTATTATTTCAATCATCATCGTAATATTCTGGACAGAGCTCTGACTGAGCATTGCAAACTCAACTATGTGATAGGTGATGTGATGTGATGTGATAGTTAGGTTTAGCGTGATGACTAATATTCGTGTGATTTGCGTTGTGATTACTATAATTCAAATCATCTGATATGCAACTGTTTGCATTGACGCAGTAACGTATCCAGGTTTTTGGTTCTCCATAACTGCATGATTGAATCTGTGTATGGGGAGCTAAAATTGAAGAGTATTATATCGTTGCTCACCCAATGTGGTAATAATCATTAACGACCGTTCATTAACTACGCAGACTAAAATTAGGTACTTTTCAACTCTCCCGCCCCTCTTCGTAGACATTTTGTCCACGACACTCAAATTAATTGTTTCGGTTAATGGTATGACGATCGATAGGATTTAGAGGAACTTTGTGTTACCGAAAATACATTAAAAATGGTTTGTAACTTTTCGATACCATTTTTGTAGTTCGATTTGTCCTTTGCCTCAAAATAGGCCTCAGTTTCAGCGGTTACCGCTTCATTGCTTCTAAATTTTTTACCAGCGAGCATTCTCTTAAGGTCTGAGAACAGGAAAAAGTCACTGGGGGCCAAATCTGGAGAATACGGTGGATGAGGGAACAATTCGAAGCCCAATTCGTTCAATTTCAGCATGGTTTTCATCGACTTGTGACACGGTGCATTGTCTTGATGAAACAAAACTTTTTTCTTCTTCAAATGAGGCCGTTTTTTTTAAATTTTGTCCTTCAAACGCTCTAATAACGTTAAATAATAGTCACTGTTGATGGTTTTTCCCTTTTCAAGGTAGTCGATGAAAATTTAATCATGCGAATCCCAAAATACAGACGCCATAACCTTACCGGCCGATTGTTGAGTCTTTCCACGCTTTGGGTTCGGATCATCGCGTGCAGTCCACTCAGCTGACTGTCGATTGGACTCCGGAGTGAAGTGATGGAGCCGTGTTTCGTCCATTGTTATATATCGACGAAAAAAATCGGTTTTATTTCGATATAACAGCTCCAAACACTGCTCAGAATCATCAATTCGTTGTTGTTTTTGATCGATTGTGAGCTCACGCGGCACCCATTTTGCACAAAGCTTTCTCATATCCAAATATTCGTGAATAATATGTCCAACACGTTCCTTTGATATCTTTAGGGTGTCAGCTATCTCGATCAACTTCACTTTACGGTCATTGAATATCATTTTGTGGATTTTTTTCACGTTTTCATAGGTAACAGCCTCTTTTGGACGTCCACTGCGTTCATCGTCTTCGGTGCTCATATGACCAGTACGAAATTTTGCAAACCACTTACGAATTGTTGCTTCGCCCGGTGCAGAGTCTGGATAACACTCATCAAGCCATTTTTTGGTATCGGCGGCACTTTTTTTCATCAAAAAGTAGTGTTTCATCAACACACGAAATTCCTTTTTTCCATTTTTTTCACAATAACAAAAGTAGCTTCACTCAAAATGCAATATCTCACAAACTAATAATCAGACAGCTGTCAAATTTATACACGTATATTTTGAAGGTTGGTACTAACTGAAAATGGTATGATTTAATTCTAGTAGCGCCCTCTCATAGAAACGATACGAACTTTTCAGCTGATCTGTTATTTTCGTTAAGCAATTTCAAAACCGTGCATTTTTTTACAATGTATGAAAATCACTTTATCTTACAATGTTGCCATTTATTCAAGATACACAAGCCGAAGAGGATACAAAATTTCTTAAACGTCTTAAACGAGCAGTATATAGTCAATACACAACATGATTTTATGCCTAAACGCTCCACAAGCACAAAGCTTTTGTCATGTACATTCTACGTGACTGATGGAATATCAAATGGTCTCCAAACAGACGTTATTTACACTGGTCTTACCTCAACATTTGATATAATTAAACGAGGCATTGCTAAATTAGAAAGACTTGGATTCGGTTGGAAAATCATTCGATGACTGTAATCATACTTCAGGAACCGTCGTTTATCAGTGAACGATGATCACGCCTCCAATGAGTTTATCGCATCGTCCGGTGTTCTGCAGGGTAGTTATGTCGGGCTTTGAATATTGATATAGCACTTCAACGACTTCAATTCCAAATTTTCTCGGGAGGGTCATCGTCTATCGTTTGCTGATGACATTAAGATCTATGATTATGTCAGAAACCCAGAAGATGCCGTTTTTCTACAAAGGTAACTGTTGAGCTTCGCTGAATGATGTAAAGTTAACCTTATCCAGTTCTCCTTCTTGTGATTATGTGATATATCTTCCTCCGGACCGAAGCAGCGATCTACCACTAATCGATGCACACATACAGTCGTAGCAAGAAATTTCTTTTACTCATGCACTACCCGTAGATGAAAGCTTAGTCGTGGAAGACTGCAACTTTCCCAACAGAAAAGGGCAGACGTGTTCCTGTAGTTGCTTTTTCCTGATCCGGCGATCTCCACTTTCCGCAATGGCATTACAACCATGCTCGATGGCTACAACCTCAACCCTCTTCGATAATCGAATCCAGTCGTTAATGAAAATAACCGGATGTTGGATCTTTGCTTTTCAAGTAGAGAAGATGTTACACCAAACATTAGCGCTTCGCTGTTCCCTCTGATGAATCCTGTTCGACATCGTTCTCCATTACATATTGTGCTCGATTCGAATCGCTTGCAGTTAAAATTAGCGATCACACTTCCGAAGAGTTCCTCGCATCATTCGGAATACCACAGGGAAGTAATCTCGGACCGTAAATATTTTTACTGTACTTCAATGATTTCAATTTTACTCTGGAAGGCGAGGTATCGTTTGCTGATGATATAGAGATTAGAAGTGCCATTCCGATTCGAATACTTTCTGGATGGATTCTTGATTGGAAGATCGACTAGCGTTAATGATCTTGGCGTCCATCTCGATGAACAACTAACATTCAAGCTACACATAAGTTACCATGTAGCTAAAGCTTCCCATAGATTAGGATTCTCAATAAGGATGACTAAGCACTTTACATACGTACACTGTCTGAAATCCCTTTACTGTTCGCTTGTGTGTTCAACTCTCGAATGTTGCTCGGCAGTTTGGAACCTGCTATCTGAGCGGTGCTCATAGAATCGACGCGAAACAATTGCCAATAGCCGTGGCCTCATCAACTACCGAGTTATGAAAATCAATCGGTCTCGAAGCACTGCTAGTACGATGGGAATTATCACGCGCTCTGATAATAGCAGATACAGGGTCCGCCATCTAACTTTCTTTTTGAACTAGCGGTTATTTCGACATTGGTAACCGTAATGTCACCTTTGATTTGACAGTAACTTAGCTCTTCCACTGAACAAAAATGGTTGTGTATACGCTTGAGGAACGCGTGAAAATAGTGCCAACTGGGTTTGCGATCAGCTTGAAGAAGACACCAATTTTTTGCCAAAAAATCATCTTCTCGGATAAGGCACCGTGCTTTCTTCGACTACTTTTACAACGTACCAAATGCAGTGCGAACAATACTATTGTTGGTCTAAAGCAGGGGTTCCCAAAGTGGTCGATATAGACCCCTTGGGATTAATATAAAGGATATGCGGAGGTCGACGTAAACGAAAACTGACTATGGGGGTCGACGAGGTATAGAAATCGACTTCCTATTGTTTGAAATATGTTGTTATATGAAATATTCATGCTGAAAAAGTTGTGTTTATTTGACCATCCGCAGAAATTGGTAAGTATTTTGCATCAATATTAAAAAAGCAAGAAATTGAATTTTCAAAGGAAGTTAATTTTAGTAAAGGGGTCCAGGACCCAACATAGTTTGGAAACCCCTGTTTTACACGAACATGACATCACGCGTTTTTTATAACGGTCAATAAGCTATTTGTCAACTTCCACTTTCGAAAGAAATTGTAGGCGAGCTATGAGAAATAGAGTATCAAATTTAGCACCAGACGAACGAGAAAACTTTTCCCTGCCGTTTACTATTAGATGTTTTATCGTGACGTCACAAATGAAAAAGAATTCATCCTTGACAGTTCAGCGGTACTGTTTACAAACAAGCTTGAACAAAAATCGAATAACACGTCTCAAACAATCATCTTTACACTTTGCAACTAGTGACTTTCATTTAATAAATCTCAAAAACAAACCGTATCCAATCGTGAACAAATGTTTTAAAACTCTATTGAGGCGATATGAACCGTAAAAGGTCTCATTCAATTTGTCAACATACAAACAAAAAAATCTATGTTTACCATCAGTACTGCTGAACTGTCAAAATGTGTTCATTTGATTCAGGTTAGCAGTGATGGTAAAAAACCTAATATGACTTATTCTCAGCGAGTGCCGAGTCATTCGAAATTACTCTTCAAAATGAATGTTGATGGATGGCTTATTAAGTTTTGCACTAACATGACATAACCTCACAAAAATGAACAGAATGAACTTTTTTTGACAGTCGACGTGTACTTGTTTACAGTTTAAAAGTTCATCAGAAGTTCATCGTTCGAATGTAAAAATTGCAAGTCGCCTCACACTCAACAGATTCATACATATATCGCTCCTTGATGCTGGAAACACATACAGGGCAATCTTTTTAGTTATTTTCACTGTGGAATACGTTTTTAACAGGCACTTTTTCGTCATTTTTTCGATTTTAAACTTGCAGTCGCAAAACAAAACTAGGCCGTGCACGATGACCACTCGAATGAACTACCAATGAACTGGCAACGAATCAAGTTCACCTTTTGACAGCTATAAGTGGTTTGTTTACATATCTATCTACACGTATGCAAATTAGAACGAACGCAATGAACACATAAACAAACCACTGATAGCTGTCAAAATAGATTCATTTTGTTCATTTGTTTTTGGCACATTAGGCTTTGCACGATGACCTCTCGAATGAACTACCAATGAACTGCCGATAAATCAAGTTCATCTTTTGATAGCTATCAGTGGTTTGTTTACGTATCTATTAGCGCGTATTCAAATTAAGCGGCCCTTACACGTGACAATATTATTGTCAATCCAAAGTATTGTCAATACCGTCAATCCAATTGACTTGGTAACATGAGTCCGCATTTTTCGAACAAATCAAGCGTTTGAAGCTTCAAATATTGCAACTGAACATTGAAACATTGAGAGAAGAGTTCATTTCACATATTTGACAGTTTCTTCTCTGTAGAGAAAGTATTGTCGGATTGATGAGCAGTTTTGATTTTTTGACAATATTTTCGTCAATCCAATGAAGTTTCCATTACACGATCAAAAGTATTGTCAATACTCCTTGTATTGACAATAATATTGTCTCGTGTAAAGGTCGCTTTAGAATGAACGCAATGAACACATATACCAACCACTGGTAGCTGTCAAAATTGATTCATTTTGTTCTTTTTTGTGAGGTTATGTTATGTTCGTGCAAAACCTAATTGTCGCAAAGCTGATTTACCGGTAGCGACACCTGCTAATGAAAAATGGATCCAAGAAAAGAAGGATTCTTCCGGAAATTTTAATATCGGCAGTAGTGATTTGCAACATTTTTATCGTTTATTCAATAGTACAAATATATATCAGCAATAAAAGTACACTCGGAGTAGAAGAAAATCGATTTCAAAGTGATAATTACTACTTTTTATCTTTCTCATATAGAAAGGTTATGCAATCACTTGAAAAACCGACTAGTGAAAATTGGCCCGGAGGGCCAAGTGTCATATACCATTCGACTCAGTTCGTCGAGCTGAGCCATGTGTGTCTGTGTGTGTGTGTGTGTGTGTGTATGTGTGCGTATGTGGCAAATAATCTCACTAGGTTTTCTCGGAGATGGCTAAACCGATTTTGACAAACTTAGATTCAAATGAAAGGTCTCGTGGTCCCATACGGTATTTCTGAATTTCATCCGGATCCGACTTCCGGTTCCGGAGTTATAGGGTAAAGTGTGTTCAATATTGTACACCCTCACTTAAACCGGCGAAACAAAATACGTAAAAAATTTCCTAAACTGGTCTCAAAACTACACAAATCGATAATCATTATCAGTAGGCAACTAAACAAACCGATTTCGGCTATCCTGGTTCCCGGTATCCGGTTCCGGAAGTACAAATAGAATACCACAATATTATATGTACATGAGAAAGGCATCATTACACCACTAGGTGGATTAAAACAGGTTTTTTTAGTGTAAACTACGATTAAACATGGAAAATTTTCAGAAATGTGTGAAATAGGGGAAGGTTAGGTTTTTTCGGATCATCATTTTTTTTTAACAGAAACCAGTATAATGTTGATTTCTTGAGTACTAGAATGTATAGCGACCGAGTACCATTTATTTTGGATACTTTATCTGTTATTCCCAGGCATTTTAAAAAATGGTATTAAACCAAATTTAATGCTCCATTCTGAATAAACATTAGTTTTCGCACAATGAATTAAGATCAACATTACCACCTCAGAGTAAAAACTTTTTCTTCACCTTCTACTATGATTTTTCAAATGAATTTGCTCATGTTTATAAGAAATCGTTGAAAAGCTGGAGAAATTAAAAATTTTCCTACCGATTTGACAGCTCTTGCTGAAAGTATCAGTTTTGCGACAATATGCCAATTGTAAGCGCGACAATGACTTACGAAGATTTGAAGAATGAATGCTTATTAAATCTGTTATTCTTTAATCATAATCTATTGGAGTAAAATCTTTTAGCGTTATTTTATTGTAGAAATTTCATTTCATTAGTGAATACAGATAAATACAGATTGTTTATGCAAAGCAATACAGTTTTTCTATAAAAATATTTGGCATCTCTGGTCCGGAAAACTGATACCATGTTCACATTTTCTCTGGTCCGGAAAACTGATACTATGTTCACATTTGCGCTGATTAGGGATGTCGGAAATTTCGAATTACTCGATTATTTAGTAATCGAGTATAATTTTGAAACTAATCGATTTAAATTTATTCGATTATCTGGGTTATTATTCGATTACTCGATTATTCATTCGATTATTACTATGGGATTTTTTTAATTATTCGATTAGCTCATTAATCGAATATTAGTTTTAGGTTAAGCGATTGAATTTTACTCGATTATCTGGGTTATTAATCGATTACTCGATTATCCTATCGATATTACGACATCCCTAGCGCTGATATCACTTGATATACCGAGATGATATGCATATCATGTCGAAGTGTTCACATATGATCGAAATGATATCGTTTGACAGTCAAGTTGTCATATAGAATGTTCCCATTCAATTATTAGGCTCTCTGACAGCTCAGTTACAACCACAAATGCAAATGAGATTGGTTTGTTTTCATCAGGAAACGAATGCATTAAACACAGTTCAGACGATCAATCAACTTCGGTCGACGTCCAGATTGGTTTATTAATTTTATTTAGCCAAATATTGCTCACGTATCCGACGTTAAAAAGTTCCGTGAACTTGACGTAGTGTCCTTTCATATGAATTGCTTACAATTAATGTTGTTGTTCCGTAATCGTTCCATGCAGGCGATAGTCGCTTGATGCTGCGTGTGAATCGCTTTTACATATTGTTTTGTTTTCATCAGGAAACGTGTAGGCCACCCATTTTTCAGTAGGGTCGCCGTTCATTTTTCACCGGGCATAGAAATCTCAATTGAAGTCTCGCATTTATCGGTCTCGTTGATAAAATCAAAATTATAATGATTGTTTATTGTTTAGAGATGCCAGATATTTTCATAGAAAATCTGTATTGATTCGTATAAAATATCTGTATTTATCTGTATTCGCTAATAAAATGAAATTTCTACAATACAATTATGTTAAAAGGTGTTATTCCAATAGATTATGGTTATAGAGTGGTAGATTAAATTTCATATCTTATATTATATTCATCGACGAAATTTCATAGTTTTTTCCTATCAACAACAATTGAATTTAGTGCCATATACTTGTCTAATTTGAAAATGCTCACTTCATAAGTTGAGATGGATTTCCAAAACCTAATATGCAACGTCGAGTCAGGTAATACAACTGTCAGTCTGGCAATAATGTTTCATGATGCCAAGACTTGTCTAACTTTTAAGTTCAATTTAGTTACAAATTTTAATATAAATGGATTTCAGTGTTCTTCATTAAATATCTGCACAAAAAAAAATTTTAAAAAGTGTGTACGTTGATTCCTAAACGTTTATCTCGTCATTGCAATCAAATACTAATAGATAGCTCAAATACTAATATATAGTTTAATTTTTTCCCTAATCTTTTGGTGAAATCTGTATAAATCTGTATTAAATTTAAGAAATCTGTAAGAAATTTGTACTCTATATTAAATCTGTATGCGCATGTAAAAATCTGTATAATACAGATAAATCTGTATAAATGGCATCTCTGATTGTCACTCTCAAAGTGACGTTCATAAATGAGTGCGTTCAATGCCATTATCCGTGTTGCTAGTTGCGATTTTTGACAACTCGACATGATATCGTACATGATATCCCGGATATCATGCCAAAATGGTGATAAGCGTTGACATCGAATTGTATGGGATATCAAGTGATATCGCACATGATATCATCGGATATCAAGTATATCCGTATATCATTTGATATCAGCGCTATGTGAACATACTATGAAGGTGTATGATTTTTGAAAAAAATAGTTGACAGCAGGGATGTCAGGTTAACAGATTAATCTGTGTTTCACAGATTTTGAATTTTCTGCACAGATTTTAAAAATGACACAGATTTTCACAGATTTCTGAAAATAATCACAGATTTACACAGATTCTTGAATAAATCACAGATTTTGGAAATCGAACACAGTTTAGCACCAAGAAGTACAGAGCTGTTGAGCCAAAAGGTACAGAGCGAGTTGGTAGTGAGACCTTTTTTTTGTTTTGCTCACCAAATTACGGAAAACGGTCACAGATTTTCACAGACAGATTTTGGGTTTGATCACAGATTTTTGAAAAAATGACCCGGCATCCCTGGTTTACAGCTCTGTCTCTGTTCAACTGGCGTCCGACAGTTGAGCGACTCACATTTGAAGACAAACAGCGTTCAAGCTAAATAACTCATTAACTATATAAGCTAGCTCCAAATATTCGGTCATATTTGAAACTAAATAATATTCTGTTCAGAATTTTATACTTTTACAGAATGGTCGTACATCGGTTGGAGTCCTTTCTCAGGAATAAAGTTCCAAAAGGATATTATCGTATAAACATTGAAGAAGAAATTCAGTAAGAATTCAAATTTGCGTTTACGATTAGCGCACATGTATCTTTTTTTTTGTAGGAAATACTACCGTGAAGCAAATGAATCGGAACCGCCTGCCCCTATCGTTGTGGTAGACACAAGTTCTTTGATCGTCAAAGTTTGTGATTCGGACACTTCAGGTCAGTTATGTGGTGGGCGTTTCAATTCCGTTTCCAAGATGTTGGATAGTTTTTTTACCAAGATAACCAGCCTCGGAGTGGATCTAGTATTCAATGTGCACAGTCAAGCAACATATTCTAGCCATAGTTGGTACGAGGGTCTGATAAAAGTGGTTGACCTAATCGATGAAGGAAAGGATATTGAACATATCGAGAAATCGTTGCCGGAAAATATTCCACGTAACTACCGGCACCTGATCATGCACATGGCCAAACAACATGGACGTTTCATACTATCAACTTTCGATAACAATAGTAGTTTTTATCAGGATATAGCATCCTATGCTAACGAGGTCGGGGCACTTGCCGTTATGGCATGTAGTACCAATTTCCTCATATATGAGGGTCAGTGGCGTTTATGGTCAACCAGGGACATCGATCTCGTAAATCTAGATACCATGGAATATAATCGTACAAATCTTCTGCAAACATTGGAACTCAACTACCGTCAAATGCGACTGTTTGCCGTTCTAGCAGGAGACGAAACACTTCCTTATGAACAGATATTGAATTTTCAGAGGCGTGAATTCGGGACAACGTATAATATTTTCATCGATCTGGCGGAATTTGTTCGTCAGTATTCGGATACTATTCACAGACAAGATGCTTTGCAGAATTTACTACGTAGAATTTTCAAAAGAATACCAAACATGCGTGCAGCCATGCAAAATTTTCGGGGATATATAAATGCTTACGAGTTGGTAAGTCCTGCATCACATCTTGTCATAGCTTAAAACGAGTAACAATTTTTTTTTTCAGAACGCAATTCAAAATTTGAACCCTGCCAACGAACCGATCATTGATCTGCTACTAAAACAGGACAATTCATTAGTGTACGAGATTTGGGTTGGGCTACCGATCAACATAGCTACCCCACATCTTGATATGCGTCAAAATGAATTAGGCGCAAAATATCCGGAACTAGCAGTTCCTCTAGCTCTTCGTGTGGCGGGTATTATTCTGTGTCATAGGCGCGGTCAAAGGCAAATCAATGACTGTACACAGTGCAAGTTGTACTTCAAAATTGACCATGAAAGCGAGACTTCAATCATGTCGATGAAAGCTATTTTTCCCGAGGATATTACTCCACCCTCCATACCAGAACTTTTGTCGGAAGAAAAGCAAGTTCAAGTTTCTTTCGAGATCAGAAAGTTGGAACTGTACAGCTGGATTGGATCAATGTCCCTGAATTGCCAGATCTTGAAGGCCATTCCGGAAGAATTACGGGTTACCGTTGTCACACTGTACTATCTACGGGAAAACAAAATTTTGCAGCTTTTTGAAGCTGACTTACTGCTTCAAATTGCTCATGATGTCATTTTTGAGTCTTTCGATTGTCAAAACATTGAATATCCTCATCAGTTAGATAGTCGAGCATTTCATGTTGCATTCTTTTTTCAATCAATTTACAATCTTTTCTATGAGGCTGCTAAATGTCTCGGTTTGGACTGGAAATGCTATCGCGGTTATTTACCGTTTGATGGTCTGCAGTTTCATACACTCTATGACAAATGGAAGCAACAAAACGGTGATTTGAAACAAATCAAACCATGGAGAATATACGTGGGTCTTACAGAGTAAGTTTGAAAAATAAATCAATATTCAACGTGTTTTAAGACAGCGCTACCTTTTTGTCATGTATATATTTGTAGCATTGTTAGACATTTAAGAGTTTATATCGCGTTATTTTTGGTGGCAATTCCATTGAAACTCGCTGACGCTGACGCTTGGGGTCGACGAGGTTTCAGAAATCGACCCTATATTGTTTGATATAAGCTGTTATTTGAAAAATTTACGCATAAAAAGTTGTGTTTACTTGACCATCCGCAGAAATTGTTAAGTATTTTACATCAATATTAAAAAAAGCCAGAAATTGAATTTTGAAAGAAATTTGTCCGAGGCCTAAGGTAATTTTAGTGAAGGGGTCCATGACCCAAATTAGTTTGAGAACCCCTGGTCTCGAGATTTCGATGCAAACTGCGAATTGTTCATCTGGTCAAAGCGAGGTCTCTGTTCGCGCTCTTTCTGCATTTTCATGCGTTTATTGCGTTCCTTAAAACGATCTTCGGTCACCTTTCTGTTACGGAAAATTAATCATTCCACGCGGATGGAATTTGATTTTAATCTATCACGCAGCAACAATAATCGCAATATTTTTTTAAAATATCATTAGGGCCATATCGTATATGTTGATGATTTCTCAAATAAATAAATAAGGAATTGCTCAAAGTAAATCTATTTTGAATTCAATAACAATACAATGCTATATAACTTGAATGACAACTGCCGTTTTGAAAAAATAATTTTGGCAATTGTGTTACGCACAGCTATCTAGTGTTCAAGTGAAATAATATGGCATTTACCGTGTTCAGTTACTCATTGGTGAGCATGGAAAATTGAACACATAACCCACAAAAATTGAACACATAACCCACAAACAATCCACATTACCTATTTATTAATTCGGTTTGTATTAGAAATCCTATTAGATTCTGTAAAACCTTATATCAGATGACTTGAACTATGTTATTTCTCTAAGGGGTGCGTAAGTTCGCTGTAGCATCTACACTCGAGATGAAAAATATATAGGCACTAAGAACAGCTCTGTTACCGAATATACCTTGTCCGATTTCTAGAGATTTCGATCCAAGGATCGAAAAATTCCAATTCATCGAAATTTACGAGTCGCACTATATGTTAAGAATCAACATGGCAAGTATAATCAAAAGGTATAGTTTGTTACTTACGTTCATCTTGCGTCAACAACGGCACTCTTGGATCGGTGGCTTTAAACAATCGCTTTTCGTCCACAAACGGCAATAGGGCGACTCCCTGCCAGGCGAACTTTTTACCGTTCAAATCGATGTGGAAATCGATCGGATAGAAGTCAATGATCGGTGACTTTGGGTCAACCATCAGCTCGGCGAACGGAGCCGGAACGTGGCTTCGACTTGCAGCTGGAAATACACCCATCAACTGCTGCAGTGGCTTGAATGGAGTACCCAAATCGAAGTGAGTATTAACTTTCGTTAATACCTTGAAATCTGACGCGAATGGAGCGTAATGGTAAGGAAAGTACCATTCCCAGCTAGCGCAACCTTGATAGTAATATTTAAGTACCCAGCATAATCCACGTACGTATTCCCAAGCAACGGTTTCCCGGAACTTCACATTATTCGGCATTACATCAAATTTTGATTCGTAATATCGATCTTTGAAACCATCTTCCCATAATCGAACTTCGTCCGGGGTTTCCTCTTCTTCTTCTGCATTCGAATGGCTGATTGGCTCTTCAGCTTTGCGTTTTTGACCACGACGATTTTGATCAGAATTGACATCATTCCGCTGCTGTTGCTGCCAGTTTCCTTGCATTCGAAAGTTAGCCGCTTCTTGGCGTGGGTTCACTATTGCCTGTGGTGTGATACCTCTCCCAAGTGGTGTCGGGGCAAACTGCGAATTGTTCATCTGGTCAAAGCGAGGTCTCTGTTCGCGCTCTTTCTGCATTTTCATGCGTTTATTGCGTTCCTTAAAACGATCTTCGGTCACCTTTCTGTTACGGAAAATTTCATCTTCCGCATAGCCTAGATCAGTCATTATCAATTCAACTCGATCCAATGTAACACTACCTGAATCTGTAAGGTAGCCATTGGTTTTGTACACACACTTTTTATATAGAGTAACTAGGCGATCGATAGCATTTTCACGAATCTCTAAGCTTGGCAGGTGAGGAAGGAAATCGTTTCCAACAAAAAAACACATAAACACCCAATCGTCAATCACACGTTCGAAATCATACGTAAATGGAAGATTCGGCATATCAAGTTCCTTCTGCAGGTATTCCTTCAACACGTTCAACCTCACGAAAATAAACTGGGTTTCTTTACCAGGAGGAGGTGGGGTTCTATCAATATCTCGTTCCGATTGCAAACCAATACAATCCTTCATCTCGTGTCCCATTTGCTGACAAATATCGCAGGGACGTTCTTTGTTGGGCAAGAACTCCTCTCGGATGATGGTGAAATGTGTTTCGTGCGTAGCTAGGCCCAACATAATCAAATCGGCGTCAGCCCCGCAAAGAACATGGTGCGTGTTGGGATCGTGATCTGGTTGAGCTCTTTGTTTTCTTATATAGTCCATAATTTTGTGCTCTCCCTCTCCTGGTACGTTTGCGTCTGATAGAATAACCTTTAATCCTTTCCATCCCGGATTGTTATTCATACGATCGTGAACGAAATACTGCAAGCACTTGCTCAGACGATCCATAAACGGCGTTCCCGGAGTAATGCAATTCGAATCGAAATGTGCTCCTTTCTCCTTCTCTGGAGGAAGTATACAACCTCTGGCGGCTAATTCCTCTCGAATTTTTATGATTTCTGCTGCTTTTTCTGCCGCTTCTTTAGACGCTCGGAATCGTCGTGATCGTTGTTGATTCATTTTGGCCCTGGGTGCTACACCGTCAATTGCCATATACAAGAGCTTTCGCGGACGGACTATGTTCATCAGACGGTCAATGCACTCGAAAATAGCTACCATCATCTCATCCTCGTTCTTTGGAGCTGGTTTATCCTCTGGATGTGTGCACGGATGAATAATGCCGTTCATATCGAGGTAAAGGTTATCGAATTCTACCTTGTTAGGGTTTGGTTTAGTCATGTCGTCGTAGAAAACATTACCCTCGCCATCTTCGCCCTGTTACAAACAGAAAATATACATCAATAAAAATGGAAAATGTTTGTAATATCGTTTGTTATTAGGATATCACAAAAACATTCTTATTCAGGAGTGAGGTTATATTTTTGTTTATAAGTCGTAATGTGCTTACGTTGAAAAATTGATACCACAGATCAAAATCGAATACAATACAGCAATATGACAAAAAAAACTATCTTTAAATATTAAAAACTGTCGGGGGAAAATTTTGGAGCCATTTTACCTTCTGCTCAACACATTCGACGATTACGGATGGATATTTCCGCGATAACCAACGAAAAAATGCTGGAACACCCATTTTGATTCCCTCGATATATCTATCGGCAGTGTTTCAGTCAATCTACGTTTCGTTATGAACGAAAACACTCAGAACAATTGAGAAAATCACTTTTTCTACTTCAATAAAACAAAATAATATATCGTATGTAGCGATAGTGAAATCGCTCAGCGGCGCTGACGCGTTGAAGTTTTTGACATTTCTGATAAAACTCAGCCACTTGGGAAATGGATTCTGCACATTAAGCCAGTCCGCAGCCACCAGAGATGCCAGGTAAAAATTTCGAATATTTGCAGACTTGGTGGAAAAAGTCTGTAAATCCGAAAAATAATCTCCAGTCAGCAAGTATGTCTGGCAGCAGTTTCTCTATAAAGTATGATACGCAAAACTGACTTGGCGAGCAAAAAAAAAGTTACGGAAATATCAAAAGTCTGTAAATTTTTCCCAAAGTCTGCAAAACTCTGGATTTTCAAAAGTCTGCGAAAGTCAACACAAAAAAAAATTCTGCAGCCATATACACGAAATCTGCAGATTTACAGACAAATCTGCAGATCTGGCATCTCTGCCAGCCACGACGTTGAAATAAAAACTGTTGAAGCACGATGTAGAATTAACACTGGTGGCGAGATAGAGCGGTTTTAGCTGAGTTTGTAATTTTCTCACGATATTAGGTATGGCGCCGGAATTCAAGCAAGTAATCATCTGAACAAATCAAGGCACAAATTTCACAATTTGTAATAAAAATAATATAATAATATATTTAATATATTCGAATGAAGTGCATATTGTATTCAATCAGGGTTTACATGATACTACATGGAATAAAAAGTCCCGTTCCTCTCCCAGAAAAGAAGTGAATAGTTTCGAACCGTGCATAGTTTGGTTGAGAATAAGCCTCTAGATGGCCCATTACCAAATTTCATGACAATCTATCCACTTTGAATAACAGCTGATCATGTCAGACGATTATTTTTACGTTTCGTCTTTGACTCATCAGTGCAGAGCAGTTCAAATTGAACTGCTTAGTGCTAAACTCGGCAGTTCAATTTGAACCGCTAAGCAGACGTAAAGTTTCGGCTACTTTCAGAACACTTTTTGTTTTGCAACGAAGTGCAATGTCTTTTCTGACGTGCCGAACGAAAACGTGTTTTCGACTATTTCTTGCCTATGCAGGTATGGTCATTTAGGGGTTAGCCAAATTTTGTGCTAGGGCACATAACCGTTTTCATTATTTTTACGTTTCGTCTTTGACTCATCAGTGCTAACCCGACGACACGACCAGACACTTCGAAGAAAAAGCGGCCTGAAAAGTGTTTGTTGATCATTTACCATCAGTTACCACAAATCAAGTGACCCCTTGCTAATAATAAAAATCAAATTCTCGAGCAACACTTTAGTTGCTACAAGCAGTTGCTAGGATACCCAGTATAAATAAACAAATAGTTTGAAAATTGTAGTGAAATCGTCCGTGTTAATTCCGCAACGACACGTACCGTTTTGAAAAAAAAAACGGAGAGAAACTAATTGCTTATTGCGGTTTCCTAAAGTCTTACCATCATCAAAACAAAAAATATTCTTCAAGTACTTCGTGAAACTACAGTCAATAACATCGAATATGCGTATACGTCTTCTGTGGCATCGAGCTGAAATGAAGCTCAGTAAATCCTGACCATTCAGGTCGATCTAGCATAATAGGTTGGAGATTTAAATCGACAGGGAAACAAAGAGTAATGTTAGAGTAACTTTACTATGTCGAACTTTTCTGTAATTTTTATGATTTATAGGTGTCCAAATGAGGGATATTTTCAATGTTCTACACAATGCGACTCGAAATATATGCTCAAATTAAATTTACAAAAGCATATTCAAATACACTTATACGAAGAGTGTTGTGCAGTTCAAGACTATGTAATCAAATTTAGCACATGCGATTCGGTTTTCTACACAAACAAATCACAATCACTAACTGGAAGAACTCTAGACTGGAAGTAAATCAACTGCTTCAGTCTTAGTCTATACTTAACGAATACCACTGGCGAAGAGAAAGTTACTTGTTTAGAACCATTAAACAACTTGTCGATTGATCTGCTCTATATAAAAACATTTTGAATTCAAAATCATCATAATTTAAGATTGTTGTCATTAAGTTTTACACCTATCGGAATATCATGCTTTTGTTAGAAAATGTGCAAACGCTGTTTATTCAGAGTATAACGTAATTTGATTTCACCTACTCTAAATAAATTACATCGAAACTAGCTATGTGAAGTGTCAAACAAATAAAATGTTCAATGATGTCGTTTTGACGTCAGACGATCGTTTTGAAAGATACACTGCCGAATCAATGCGAAATCACAATTTCTTTGCCAAGAAACAAGTTGAATATAAAATTCGCTTGTTTATCTGTTTTTTTCAGAGAACATACAAATTCAGTCACAGAATTTTTATATGATTTTGGAAATAAATATACTTTCACACAAAATTTACGAGTCTGTAGGGTTTTGGTAATATAGTTTTAACGGAATCACTAATACTCGTTACCGACGTTACAAACGAAATTTTTCGCCACAGAATTTATCTTTTAAATTCTGGATTGCTGGCTTTCATTTCTTAGAATATTTGGCCTTCTGGGAAGCAGCAAAGAGGGATCGTCTCAAACATTTTCTTATTTACAATGTAATTCAGGCTTCGAGTTAGAAGTAACCAAGGTTACGGTAACTGTTATTCGAAAAACAACAGTTTTCGGTCTGTGTTGCCAATTTAAAACATTTTTCAAATGATTTCATTTTGACATTACCAGTTACGGAGGGGTTGTTAAATTTACGATACAGTTTTTATGGACGAGTGGCTTGTAGCAACTAAAGTGTTGCTCGAGAATTTGATTTTTATTATTAGCAAGGGGTCACTTGATTTGTGGTAACTGATGGTAAATGATAAACAAACACTTTTCAGGCCGCTTTTTCTTCGAAGTGCCTGGTCGTGTCGTCGGGTTCGCACTAATGAGTCAAAGACGAAACGTAAAAATAATGAAAACGGTTATGTGCCCTAGCACAAAATTTGGCTAACCCCTAAATGAACATACCTGCATCGGCCAGAAATAGTCGAAAACACGTTTTCGTTCGGCACGTCAGAAAAGACATTGCACTTCGTTGCAAAACAAAAAGTGTTCTGTAAGTAGCAGAAACTTTACGTCTGCTTAGCGGTTCAAATTGAACTGCCGAGTTTAGCACTAAGCAGTTCAATTTGAACTGCTCTGCACTGATGAGTCAAAGACGAAACGTAAAAATAATGAAAACGGTTATGTGCCCTAGCACAAAATTTGGCTAACCCCTAAATGGCCATACCTGCATCGGCCAGAAATAGTCGAAAACACGTTTTCGTTCGGCACGTCAGAAAAGACATTGCACTTCGTTGCAAAACAAAAAGTGTTCTGTAAGTAGCAGAAACTTTACGTCTGCTTAGCGGTTCAAATTGAACTGCCGAGTTTAGCACTAAGCAGTTCAATTTGAACTGCTCTGCACTGATGAGTCAAAGACGAAACGTAAAAATAATGAAAACGGTTATGTGCCCTAGCACAAAATTTGGCTAACCCCTAAATGATGTCAGACGAGTTCTAGTTTTCATCAAGCTATGGAAAAAGACGAGTTTCGTGATAAAACATAAACGAGTTTCATGATAAAACATAAACGGCAAAATTGAATGATTTGCGATACAGATTTACGTATTCTCCAGACCTGGCCCCGGCGACTATTATCTATTTCCAAACCTGAATAGGTTTCTCCAGGGGAAGAAATTTTCATTGAGTGCTGAGGTCATTGCAGAAACGGAAACCTACTTTGAAGGTCTTGACAAATCCTTTTTTCATCACTGACTGACTGACATACACTGACGAATAAAAAGTTTTCACTGTAAAAAAAATCGACTTTTTGTTTGTTAGGCTTTGGACTTCTCATTCCATGTAGTAGGCTTGTTGTATAACATTTATAAATAGCGTTTAATTGAGGCCAGTTCCATATACCAGTAATATATAGATCAAATGATTACCATAGAATTAAGCAAGTGACGCGAATATGCCACATTGTTAAAACCAATAAACTTATTATATTTAAAGTAATCAAATGCTGCAATAAAAGATAGTTATATTATTATCAAAAATTTTGTTGTTTATTTTTATCGTTTTATATAAAATAAATTCGTTTTAACCTAAGACAAGACCTGACAACTCGGGGGGCTGCTTTTGTTCCAAAATGGACCAGTTTCTGATTGGCTGATTTTGATGTTGCTACCCGCACATTGTGAAAAGAAAAAACTTTTGCAGGGTACGCGAGTAATGATGCCAAGTATAAAGAAAATTAGAAAACAAGTTTATTAAAATGTGTAATTTTAGCTCACCAATGAAAATGAAAATTTTCAGCGGATGTTTCACTTTTTTTCAATTTCATTTGTAATAAATGTTTATAGTGGCAGCACTGTGTAATTAAAATCAGCATCAAGCCGTTTTTCTTTCTAGTGAATTAAAGTGTAAGTGTGAATTAAAGTGTAAGATTAAAAGATTTGTTAAATTAGTATAAACTCGAAAGTGTGTTTAATTTTACTAGAAGAATGAACTGTTGTGTTCCAAACTGTGGTCGCACTAAGCATTTTTTTCCAAACTTGACTTTTTCCGGTTTCCAAAAGATCCGGTAATACGTCAACAATGGAATCGATTTTGAGTTCAACATGAGATATTTCGTGTTTTGTCATCAACGCTCAATTAACTGTTTTTAAGCATTAATATATAATGAAAAAAATGCATTCACTAAAACATTTTTCATGTTTATTGCAAATCAAAAACCGAGTATAAAAATTTAAATTGAATAAACTTTTTTTCTTGGAATAAAATTATTAAAAAATCTGTAAATATGGCTACACTGTAGCCGATATGTTCCCGCTTGTGAGGAATTCTGGCAACCGTCAGAAGACTGGCTGCTGTCAAAATTGTTCAGGCGAAATTGCGTCATTATCTCGCCGTATGTGTTATGTTTATTTCTCTCTTGCTTCTTTTTTCTATTCGTTTTCTTTTGATGTTTGTCAATCCCGCATGTTTATACAAAAAACGAATCTTGAGACGAGTTAAATGAGATTGAAATATGTGTATGTTTAGTAGTCAGAAAGCACTGTTATTGGCAATAACATTTTCCATAATTAGTATGTATGAAGGGCAATAATTTATTGCCTTTCATGTGTACTTTTTAATGAAAAAATGAAACCAGGACGCTAAAATGTAGAACCGATTAAAAACAGTTCTGCCAATCTTGTATGCCAAAAATCTGACAGAAACAGAACCGTTAATAACCGCTAGGCGAAATTCTCTACCGGAAACGGTTGTTGCATTGTTGCCAGACTTTTGCCGGAATTCTGGCAGAATTCCGGCAAAAATGGCTAGCAGTCAACCGTCTGGGGGGAAATCTACCCGCCGAGTACAAGTGGGTTGGTATTTATTCCACAGGGCGAAAATGACGAGAAGGATAATTCGAAAAAATGAATAAGAAGCCATTTGTCAGGTCTTGACTTAGGTTTTAACACTGCAATGACATTTACTTCCATCGGCAAACATTATATGAAATTTCATAATGATATAGCATGGTTTTTTGCCACAAGAACCGCATTATGGCGCCATTACCGCGCACAACTAATTCAACAGGAAAAACACGTTCATTGATCGTGTTTAAACATAGAAATGAATAAACCCTTCTCTCTGTAAACAATAACATTCCATAATTAAATCAATGTTGTGTTTATTTATTTTGGGAAACTTTCTGTTTAATTTCGAGCAACATCGTAGATGTTAAATTGAAATAACCTTATGTAATCTTTTTCAAATGGTTTTTTACTTAATAATAGAATGATATGCAGTATTTTTAAACAGTCTTTTTATTATTTTACATATATGAAATCTACAATATGTTCCTAATGCGAATAATGCTTATAGCTAACCTCGATTTAATGTATGGCTTATTCACAAATCATTTTCTTGAAACATAACATCGTATCTTTTTCTAAAATATAATATATCCTTGCAATAATGTACTGTTACAGGTGGATGTCCATCTAAGAGAAAAATCAGCAGCTAGAAGTTCTATATGGAAGATCTATAATAGAGCAGAAACTGGAACAAACGTATTCCCAGCAAGCCGTTCTAATTTCATTTATTCGACCAGTTCTTCTGTCAAATTTAAAACTGGTCTACGATGCCGTTCTAATAGTTGTGTATTTGAAACACAAGTAAAACACTGCTGGGCTGCCAGTTTTTCTTGTTACAAAATTCAGATTTAAATATTGAAACTGGCATAAGTTATGCATCTAGAACTAGAACACTACTGAATATGCCCTAAAGGTTTTATGAAATATAAATGCGTGCGTTTTATTACCATAAAGTCTTGGCAATGCTCATTAAACATACCACATTGCCACAATACACCAACCGACGACACGACCTGCCACTCGCTTTTAAAACTGTATCGTAAATCGAGCTACCCCTCAGTAACTGGTAATGTCAAAATGGAATCGCTTGAAAAAATGTTGGAACTGGCAACACAAGTTGGTAAACTATTGATTTTAAAAAACAGTTACCAGTAGCCTTGGTAACCACAAAAGAAATGTAAACAAAAACAAGAGATTCTCACTTAAAACGAAACCACTGAGTGTAGTTGGCCCGCTGGCAGGTATTAAATTTATTCTTTCAGAGATCTGCCACAGCTGCATAATCTGCCATAGTGATTGTGTCGTATGCCGCTTTGAAATCAATGGCGCGTTGTATTCTCGACACTTTTGGAGTACTTGTCTCATAACGAATATGTAATTCGTAGTGGCGTACCGTACCGGCAACGCAAATTATTCACTACTAAAAATTTGATTTTGGTTGTTTAAGGCAATAAAAAACTTCTCGTGTGTTATCTTCAGGGGGAATATATTGATTTACCTAAGCAAAATAACTAAAACTAGTCCACCAAGCCGATTGAATGTCTCCAGGCGACTTGTAACTTCACTAGTAATGATACTAACCGAATAATTATAATCCATCATAATTTCTTGGTGTAAGGGCAGTTTTGAACGCCGTTAATAAGGCGTCGACTTGCACTATAAGGAATTGTATAAATGTTTCCCCAGCTTCATACGATGCCAACTCTTCCTCAGCGAGGTTGTGATTGTGATTGATAAATTGGTCAACCCACGGATGCAAACGAGTTTTAAAAAAAATTTGCACGTGCCTGTTCAACGTCACTAGTTTGTAATCGCCCTTCTGGATTGAACTTTGAAGTGCCGATTGGGCTAGATCTATGTAACCGGTAGGGTAACCAGATTTCAGAGGTGATTTCAAAGCATTTATGAAATCTAGTTCCAAGCAACTAGCAGCGTTAATAACAACAGCACACACTCCGTCTAGCGATTGCGTTCCACGTTCCACGTCGAATGCACTTCCGAATAATGAAAAATACATCATCCAACATGCTGGAGCATTGCTGCCCGTTTCAATGCTGTACAAAATTATCGCTTTCAAGACGCTTTTAGCTTCACTTCCTAAGTATTTGGTTCCAGAGAACTTTTTTCGAGATCGAACTAAAAACACAAAGCGATTAGAAATTCATTTATACGAATGAGAATATCATTTACACTCACCAAGCATCGGCGTTTGACAAACTTTATATACAATTCAGCCCTCGAATGAATTATTGTTAATTTTTGCAGTTTTTTGTAAGATTTTTAATAACCATGAAATGTGGAATTATTCCACAACTCCCGCATAGCGTTTTGGCTACCTGGGCAGCCATGGCCACCAGACGGCTACCAAAATTGATTCAGTGACGGTTGTCAAATCCAATTTGACAAAACAAAGTCGCCTGTATCTAAGTTAGCCGAGCGTTTTCATCTTCTCACCTTCGCTGGAAATGTCAAAGATTTCAATGTGGAAAAATCCTGGTGGATACGGGTGTATCGTTTGAGTTGTATTCCTGGCAGCGGTGAGGCAGTCGGTCACCAGAATGTCTGCCAGCCATAATTTTCCAGCTGGCAGCGTTTAGTCAGCCATCTGGCAGCCATGCATATGCGGGCTGTTTCAAACTGTTTGTTTATTTATTCTGGTGCTCCTTGGTAACTAGTTCATAGCAACTTAAACAGTGTTGCTCGAATAGTTAGTTTTCGTCATTTTCAATGGGTCGCTATATTTATGGTAACTGGTGGTAAATCGCTCACGAACACTTTTTATTCCGATTTTTCTTCGGAGTGTCTGGTCGTGTCGTCGCACCAACTATGAACAAACATGATTTGAATTTTATTATTTCTTCAATTTTTATATAGATATTTTTTTTATGGGTATATAAAATAAGTCTAAATTCGTCAAATCAAAGTAAATCAATTTCATTTTAGTTATGAGAAAAACCCTTTTATATGAAGTGCTATACGCGTTTGAACGTTCAAATGCAGCATGCATTTGGATTGAACGTGAGGATTATTTTCAATGCAGCGACAGGCAAGAACCAGAGTTGCCATTTTAATATCTGTGTTTCTACTTGAAAAAATCTGTGTACCATATGTGTTGCATATTTTCGATCACAATCTATGAAAAACATTTGAAAATCTGCCATTTTTATGAAATATTCATAAAAATCAGTAGTAATCTGTGAGTTTT
Organism: Malaya genurostris; assembly: GCF_030247185.1. Classification (NCBI taxonomy): domain Eukaryota; kingdom Metazoa; phylum Arthropoda; class Insecta; order Diptera; family Culicidae; genus Malaya; species Malaya genurostris. The sequence continues at coordinate 72,890,298 of NC_080570.1, read as the reverse complement.
GATAAAATCTGTGTTCTGTTACACAGAATCTGTGTGGCAAAATAGGCAAAAAAATCTGTAGTTTCACAGAACAATCTGTGAATATGGTAACTCTGGCATGAACGTCATTGAATTATTGAACAATTAAATCAGCGTGGTCACCACGAGATAGCGTTCTGGTGATTGTTTTGACTTATCCCATGTGTTTAGAAAAAAAAATTGATGAATTTTTCAATTTACTTGAGTTTGAAAGAATGCAGATTTCAAACCTTACATATATGGGTAAGAAAAACGATTATTCACGTGTTGTCATCAAACATATGATTTCAAATTGTCCTATACTCTTGAGAATCTCGGATGAAATTTGAAATTTTCAGTTCACATACAGATTTGATTTAGATGATAAAACATGAGTAAATAGACTAGTCATAAAACTTTTGATCATAATTTATCAATTAATCTCAAAATCCAACCATAAAAACAAAGAATGTTCCAGATATGAAAACAGTACTCAACCTCACTTCTTCGAATTTGATATTTCATCTCACGATTTGTCCATAGATATCAATCAAACATACCACGGAAAGTTACTGAATAATTATGATCGATTTTTTTTACCAAATTTTTACACGTTTTTGTATGTTAGTATTTGATTCATAAGAAAAAAAAATAAAAACCCTGCATTTTGTTCGAATCTTCAAGCAAAATCTGAAAATTATCACCATCGCTTAGTTCAAAGCTCGCCACTCGGGCAGCGCAGCGATCGCAAAAAAGTTGGTTGGATTCTTCAATTAATTCTTGGCAACTAGGGTTCACGAAAGCTGATGTTCAGGGATATCAGGTTCACAGATTAATCTGCTGTTCCACAGATTTTCCTTTTTCTCCATAGATTCTAAAAATGGCACAGATTTACACAAATTTCTGAAAATGATCACGTTTTCACAGGTTCTGAAATCAATTCCAGATTTTCACAGATTTTTCAAATCACAGTTAAGTTTAGCACCGAAAAGTACAGAGCGGTTGGAAATAGACCTTTTTTTTTGTTTTCTCTCCAACATGATTCCGAGCAGGTACTATGGTACCGGTACCGTTGCACCGACAGGTTGTTGGCTTGATCACAATTTTTTGGAAAAATGACCTGGCATCCCTGCTGATGTTTATTTTTGTAGTATTGATCTAGCGTAAAATTTCATAATTCGACGTGAACATTTCATAAGGGCACATAAACCAATGAGAGATTCTCTTTGTTTACTTTCTCTTCTGTTAATAACACCTAAATTTTCACGTTCACTTACCAAATTTGTATATAGTATGAAAGAAAATATCTCCAGCTTTGTAATAGTATCATACATGTAACGAACAATTGCGTAATAACGCAGATATAATCGAAAGAAAAAGTAAACAAAGAGAATCTGTCAATTGTTTTTAGGCCCTTTTGAAATGTTCACGTCGAATTGTGAATAATTACCGTGTTAGATAAATGTTTCTCGAAAAATGGAACCATGCTGTAGGCTATGTGGCTACAACTCCACCGATTTGGTAAATGTTTTTACAGAACAAGGCGAGCCCTCTGAGTATGTCGAGAAGATAAACCGGTATCTTTATCTATTGGTGGTTCTTGATGATAACTTACCTAAAGCAATTTGCTGGATGTGTTCGCAGCAATTAGATTCGTTTCACCGGTTTCATGAAAAAATCAACGAAATTCAGCAACGAATTCTAAAAGACCGTTACTCCGAGTACGTCATTGAACTAGGTCGAAAACCCACCGAACGTGAAAGTGAAATTGAGCAGATCAGTGCTGAAAACGAATTGCAGACAAAATCAAATCAAGTGCAAATTCAGGAATCTAAATCTAAGGAAGAATATGCGTCGATTCATTTAATTCCATCTCACAATGATTCATTTCTGGTCGTAGAAGCAAAGCCAAATATTCCACTAATCTCTGACACACGAACAGATCTAAACAATTCACATGCAAAATCTGAACAGTCTTCTATAGTAGAAGTGTTTGAAATTCGAAGAAGCTCTCGAAAAATTTGTTCTACAAGAAAAAAAGGGAACGAAACACGCACTGAAGACGAGGAAAGTGACCATGAAATTCAGTTGAAACACAAGAAACCATACCTACGAAAATGCTCTGTCACTGGTCGAAGTAGGATAAATGAAGTGAGTGGAACTCAGCTAAATAATACCTCTGCATGCCGAGTAGTGCCAACTCGGACAAGTCCTAGAATTGCAACTATTAACAGTACGGAAGAAGAAAAGGACAACGTGTCTTTTCATGATGGCACAGTGATGAAAGAAGATGACAGTGAAATTGACTTGCCTGATCGCGATTCAGACAACGAGGAATGGCCTACGGCTGCAACAATGGAAAAGTTTCCTTCTGAAGTCATAAAAAATGGTTTGTTGACGGTAAAAGGAAAAGAACTTATAAGGATGATCAACAGGTAAGATTACACTTTTACCGATTTGATTGAAAAATAAATACTCTTGTATTACAGCTTCTACAATTTGCAGTGTGATATATGTAAAAACATACCAAAGCGATTCAAGTGAGTAGCTGCGGTGTGCGGTCAATAGGCTGTGGGCCGTTTGTCATAAAAATCATTTACCACTAAGTGATTTGTTGTAACAATTAAGGTCATTTTGTATAAAGATCGTCAAGTTTAAGGTTATTGGGTGTAATATATGAAATCATTTCAACTTGCCTAATTTTTCAATGCATCTGATACATTAAATACTCACTACATTTTTAGAACGCTTGCAGGGCTATTAACGCACCATAAAACGATACACAAACATGAGGGTTATGTTGTGTGCTGTCAAAAAAAATTGCGTTATCCAGCAGTAATCATGCATATGGCACGGCATATTCAGCCAGAAGCATTCAAGTATGCAATGTTATATTAATTTGAGATCAATTGATAAACTATACAAAAACTTGTAGATGTGATATTTGCGGATATATGGTAACAAGACCAAGATTCCTTGCATCGCATAAACAGACACACTTACCTGAAGATCTAAAACCATATGCTTGCGAGCAGTGTCCTAAAAGATTTTGTTGGAAAAGAGCTCTTCAGATACATCTCAATCTACATAAAGCACCAGAGGAAAGAGTAGTTTATATTTGTGCTGTATGCGGTAAAAGGTGAGTTTTCCTATTTCAATTATTGCATTTTGCACCTGTTTCGACCTGTTTGTTTGTTTCGAATATCTAATTTTTTAGGTACGATACCCCTGGCGGCTTGTCAGCCCATAAGAAAAATGTTCATTCAAAAAATCAGACACCGAAAACGCCTCATGTTTGTGAAATTTGTGCGAACAAATTTGCTACGAGTTCAGGACTGAAAGAGCATATGGTAACTATACATCAACCACGCGAAAAAGGTCAACTGCAATGCTCTGAGTGTTACAAATGGCTTATGAATAGCCGTTGTCTGAGAGTGCACATGCAATTGCATTCCAAGAATGATGTTGCATGTGACCAGTGTAGTTATAAAACCAAGAAACAATCGCTACTGAAGCGACATAAAATTACGCACCACCAGGAAGAAAGGCCGTTTCACTGTGACATTTGTGGCAGCACATTCAAACATAAACGAGCGTTAACTGTTCACACAAATCTTAAGCACGATTTAGAGAAAACCAATTACAAATGCAATTTCTGTGATCGCTCTTTCGCAAGCTCTACAAATTTTTATACACATCGAAAAAACAGACATCCAGAGGAGCTAGCCGCTATGAAAGAACATCAAGAACAGGAGAAAAAATTACAAAGAATAAAGGCAGGCATTGAAGCGGACGACATTCCAGCTGCTCATGAATCGATCATTGCGATCGGTTCTGATGGGACGCACATCATCACCATTAAGAACAGAAACAGTGATCTTCAGAAATAAGTGAATACACTAATAATATAAGAAGTTGTCGATATCTCAATATTAACGCATTAAATCATGGGATCTGTAGATCGATAAATCAAATTTTCTTAGGTATTGTATTTTGGAATTGATAATATTCCAGCCATTATTGAACATGAAGCGTTATAGCCACCACTTTCGACCGCCCCCTTCGCCATCGATCAAAGGGGAAGTTTAATAATAAGGAGGAATAGAAATGTTGATGCTTCACCAACTTCACGGAAGGACGACTCTAGGTTCCAACTGGTATTACATTCCTCCAACAACTTTTTTAAACTTGATCATAACTTTTATTTTTCATACCTGGAACTAGACAAAGTTGTGTAGTGATAGGTCGAGTACGATGAATCAACCCTGCGGAGTATGAAGCGTAGAGAATAATCAAAGACATTGCCAACACTGCTTTTGTTCCTTTTCCAATCTCATGTTACACAATAAAGTGAATTCGAAACCTATCGGACGCGTTCTTGCTTTTCTCCCGAGTGGTACTTCCCGGTTTTCCTTTTCTCTCTGCTTTGCGTTTCGGCGTCTCTGCTGTGTTTTAGGTCCGTCAGGTTATGGGCCCAGTTACGAGGAATTAGAGTTTTGTTTCGGCCGGAAAAGGTCTGTATTCCGAAAGGCATCACCGGTGTTCTTTTGACGAAAAATCTTCGGCTCGGAATAAACAAAATGGCGGATTCATTGAAGGTACAGTTCCCCAAGCTCAGCAGTGGAAATTATGTGTCATGGCGGTTTCGCATGAAATCTTTATTGGAACGCGAAGAGCTGTGGGAAGTTATTGAACAAATAAAGCCGGAAGAAAATGACGCAGGCTTCGCGTTGTGGAAGAAAAGTGACACCAAAGCTCGTGCTACAATTGCTTTGTTCATCGACGACAGTCAACTTCGTTTCGTAAAAAAGGCTGAAACTGCGCGTGATATGTGGCGAAATCTGAAAAGCTATCACGAAAAGGCCACTGTCGGTACACAGGCATTGCTTTTGCAGCAACTGTGTGCTATCAATTTGAGCGAATGTGGTGAAGTCGAAAAACATCTTGAAGAAGTCGAAAATTTGTTCGACCGGCTTGATAACGCGGGTGTCGAATTAAGTGAGCAACTGAGAGTTATTATGCTACTGCGCAGTTTACCATCATCCTTCAGCAGTTTTGTTACCTCGTTGGAGAATCGCGCTCCAGACGATCTTACGATGGATTTAGTCGTGGCAAGGCTGCGCGATGAATGCTTGAAGCGTGGTGTTGGCGTGGATAAGGAAGAAAAAGTGCATAAAGCTGAAGTGAATGAAAAGAATGAACCAAAGAAGTGTTTCTTTTGCAAGCGCCCTGGACATTTCAAAAGAAACTGCCGAAAGTTTCTTCATGCTAGAAACAGAGAATTTGACGGTCTCGGATGAACAGCAGACTTCGAGACCACAGGCTAAGCAAGTACAGCAATCCAAAGCTATTCCGGTGGCAACCGACGACACGGTTTGTGGTGCAGTGTGTTTCGTGGCTGGAAACTCAATTGCAGGAGGTTGGATGATTGACAGCGGGTGCACTTGTCACATGACAAGCGATCGGAATTTCTTCGGTAATTTCAAGCGTGATGTTGAAGTTGAAATAACTTTAGCGACCGGGTCAAAAACAAAGTCATCTGGATGCGGAAGCGGAATTGTTATGGGTGTAAATGCCAATGGCCAGCGTATGGCAATCACACTGGAAAATGTTCTGTTTGTTCCCGAATTGGAAGGAGGGTTAATTTCTGTGCGAAAGCTTGCAGCAAAGGGATTTACGGTAGTGTTCTGTGAGAAGAGCTGCGAGATCAAAAGTGCGAACAGTGTTGTTGCTGTAGGCGAATTAATCGGATGCCAGTATAGACTGAAAACGGCTGAGCAGATTATGATGGTATTAAGTGCCAACCACACAGAAAGATGTCAGCATACATGGCATCGACGATTCGGACATCGGAACATGAATGTGGTTAATGAAATGCAGTCGAAAAAGCTAGTTAAGGGTCTGGAAGTGAAGGATTGCGGAGAACGTATAATATGCGAATGCTGTTTTAAAGGTAAATTAGCACGTAAGCCATTCCTTCCTGTAACTGAACGCAAATCAAAGAAACCCATGGATCTCATACATTCGGATTTATGCGGTCCAATGGAGAACGCTACTCCGAGTGGTAATAGATATCTAATCACTCTCATCGACGATTACACACGTTTTTGCTCGGTGTTTCTTCTGAAAACGAAAAATGAAGCGAAGCAGAAAGTTAAAGAATACGTCCGATGGACTGAAAACGTATTTGGGAGGAAACCAAAGGTAATCAGATCCGATGGAGGAGGGGAGTTCACAGGAGAAAATTTGCAGCAATTTTATAGGGACGAAGGTATCCAGGCACAATTTTCCACTCCTTATTCCCCGCAGCAAAATGGGATAGCAGAGCGTAAAAACAGGTCGCTGCAGGAGATGGCCAATTGTATGCTGTTAGATGCTAAGCTTCCGAAATGTTACTGGGGTGAAGCGATCCTGACAGCCAACTACGTCCAAAATCGTATGCCATCAAGGTCAATTGATAAAACTCCTTTTGAGCTGTGGACAGGTACAGCGCCGGATTTGACAGATTTGAAAATATTCGGTTGTGAGGCGTATGTTCATATTCCTAATTTTTTTTTTTCATAAATACGTTTATTTCATAGGCAATATACATAAGTTTTTCTTCGCCGTGGCATCCACAATACATAGTAGTTTAAACCTAATACATTTCGAATATCATATTAGTATGTTGGTACTCATTAGTTAATCTAAACACTGTTTTTATCAAGCGAGTTGCTATTTTAATTACATTAAATAAAATACATTTATTTTGTACATGATCTTATAACTATTTCAGGATTGTTTGTATCAGTTCACCACTTATATTCAATATCCTATAGTTGGCTATTGGTTGAACTCATGGAAGAGAAAACAGTTTAACATAAAATAAAATTTAAATTGGAACTCCAATGGATTTAATGAAATGATAAAGAAGTTTCATGTATGGAAGGTCACGACAAGCAAGAATGTCGCGAACTGGGACATTGGATAGTCTACCTTGGGTACGCAAGGAATTTATTAGTTGAGATCTGACATCACGAAACTCCACGCATGTCCAAACAACATGGTCAATATCGCGGTAACCTTCGCCGCAAGCACAATGATTAGTCTCGGAAAGTCCAATTCGAAGGAGATGTGCATCTAACGTGTAGTGATTGGACATGAGTCTGGACATCACACGAATGAAATCTCTACTCACATCCAGTCCCCTGAACCATGCCTTTGTCGATATTTTAGGAATAATTGAGTGCATCCACCGACCCAGATCATCTTTATCCCAAGAAGCTTGCCAGCTGGCAAGTGTTCTTTGGCGAGACGCGCTATAGAATTCGTTGAAAGCAATCGGTCTCTCATAAATTTCACCCTCAATAGCACCACGTTTGGCTAAAATATCGGCTCTTTCATTGCCTGGAATGGAGCAATGAGCCGGAACCCAAACTATTGTGATTAGATAATTATTATTCAATATGTCGTTCAGACACTGTTTTATTTTACCCAAGAAAAACGGTTCATTTTTGCCAGCAGCGTTTGAGCGAATGGCTTCAATTGCACTCAGACTATCTGTGAAGAGGAAATAATGGTTTGGAGATAATGTGATGATTACATTCAAGCTATAATGAACTGCTGCTAACTCTGCTATATAAACAGATGCAGGTTCTTGAAGCTTGAATGAGGCCGAAACATTATTGTTGAACATACCAAACCCTGTCGCTTCTTCCATTCGCGATCCGTCCGTGTAAAACATTTTCTCAGAGTTAATATGCCTGAACTTACTTGAAAATATTTTTGGGATTTCCATAGAGCGTAGGTGGTCCGGGATTCCACGCACTTCGCGCTGCATGGATGTGTCGAAAAATAAAGTTGAGTCAGGTACATTTAGGAGGCTGACACGGATAGGAATATATCTTGAAGGGTTGATTTCCTGTGACATATGGTTAAAATATACTGTCATGAATTTTGTTTGAGATCGAAGCTCGACTAGTCGTTCGAAATTATTAATTACCATGGGATTCAGCACATCACATCTTATTAGCAGGCGTGATGAAAGCTCCCAAAATCGATCTTTTAATGGAAGAACTCCCGCCAGAACTTCAAGACTCATTGTATGTGTCGAATGCATGCAGCCTAAAGCAATTCGCAAACAACGGTACTGAATTCGCTCAAGTTTGATAATATGAGAATTTGCAGCGGAACGAAAACAAACGCATCCATATTCCATCACTGATTCATATTCCTAATGTCAAACGTAAGAAATTGGACGCAAAGGCAACGAAGCTTGTGTTTGTTGGATATTCCAGCCAGCACAAAGGTTTCCGTTTTCTGGATCGTGCTACAAATCGGATTGTCATCAGTCGCGACGCGAGATTTCTGGAGCTAGGTAATGGCTCAGAGCAAAAGGAGGAGAAAGGCGAAATACAGGATAACCCGTCACTGGAGCCTGGCGAAGATTTAATTATTCAACGTAGTTTTGATCAAAGTGTAATGTGTGACGAGGAGCGATCTGTATATGACGATGCGAACGATTCGATTGAAGGTGACTTCTACGGTTTTGATGATAATTCCATCGAGGTAAATGCGGAAAACGAAGTGAACAGTAGAGCTCGACATACACGTGGAGTATTGCCACAGAGATACGATGACTTTGTGGTGGGTCAAGTTACTTGTGACGAAGAACCTTGGGACTATCGGGAAGCATTAATGATTCCTGAGTGGAAGCAAGCAATGATCGAAGAGATGAAGGCTCATGCAGTAAATAAAACGTGGGAGCTTGTGCCACTACCTGTCGGAAAGAAAGTTATAGGAACTAAATGGGTATATAAAATAAAGCGTGACGATACAGGTAAGGTAGTTAAGCACAAAGCACGCATTGTGGCCCAAGGGTACACTCAGAAGCCTGGAATTGACTTTACGGAAGTGTTCGCTCCAGTAACGCGGCAAACAACATTACGTGTGTTGTTAGCAATAGCCAGTCGAGAAAAGTTAAAATTGAAGCAGTATGACGTGAAAACTGCGTATCTCAACGGCACAATCGAGGAAGAGTTATACATGAACCAGCCCCCTGGATTCACAGATAATGACAAAGAAGGCTTTGTGTGTAGAGTTCGGAAGAGTATTTATGGATTACGTCAATCCGCGAGATGCGGCACAAAGTTTTACATACAGCACTTATTGAATTAAAATTTAATCCTTGCCAAGCAGATGCTTGCCTATATGTACGTCATGGAGGAATCGCTATTTATTTACTTGTATATGTTGATGACTTAATCATCGGATGCGTTAATGAGGAGGAGATCGACAAAGTTTTCGAAAAATTATACCAGAAGTTTGGAATGACAGCGCTCGGTTCCGTTAAACATTTTCTTGGCTATGACATAGAAAATGAAAATGGTTACTATACGCTGCGGTTGACTCCGTATATTTATAGTTTAATTCGAAAGTTTAATATGGAAAATTCAAGACCTGTGAGGACTCCAATGGATTCGGGTTATACTTTGGATAATTCTGATAGTCAGCCGTTTGATGATCCATCTTTGTTCAGGAGTTTAGTTGGAGGACTACTGTATCTAGCCGTCAACGCAAGACCAGACATATCGCTAAGTGTTGGGCTCCTTGGAAGAAAAGTTAGTCAACCGAACATGTCAGACTGGTCCGCTGCGAAACGTATTTTACAGTATTTGAATGCAACAAAGGATTGGAAGCTGCGGTATGGATCGAAAGATAACTGTTCGCTAGTTGGTTATACCGATTCAGACTGGGCAGGTGATCAGCAGACTAGGCGTTCTACTACCGGTTACATCTTTTTCTACGGTGATGGTCCAGTTAGCTGGGTAAGCAAAGCGCAAAGTTCAGTAGCTCTATCATCTTTAGAAGCAGAGTACAACGCGCTGACTTTGTCCTGTCAAGAAGCTATATGGTTGAGGCGTCTCTTGGACGAATTAGGATTTCAACAATGTGATCCGACGACGCTTTTTGAGGATAATCAAGGTTGCATCAGCTTCGCCACAGCAGAGAGAACTTCTGGTCGAGTAAAGCACATCGACACCAAACAACATTTTGTACGAGATCTTTGTGAAGTAGGTATCCTGAAACTTGTATATTGTCCAACTGAGGAAATGATCGCTGACGCACTAACGAAGCCCGTCGGACCAGCCAAAATGCGTAAGTTTTTGAACTATATTGGTTTGAAATAATGAGTAGATTCAGCACTCGACCAGGAGGAGTGTAGTGATAGGTCGAGTACGATGAATCAACCCTGCGGAGTATGAAGCGTAGAGAATAATCAAAGACATTGCCAACACTGCTTTTGTTCCTTTTCCAATCTCATGTTACACAATAAAGTGAATTCGAAACCTATCGGACGCGTTCTTGCTTTTCTCCCGAGTGGTACTTCCCGGTTTTCCTTTTCTCTCTGCTTTGCGTTTCGGCGTCTCTGCTGTGTTTTAGGTCCGTCAAGTTGTTGGGTACGCTCTTTGCAAGAAACTTCATGATTCGAAAGTGGGTCTTCTCGCTCCTCTGTAAATATTCGCTCTACCAGTACACTCTTAATCCTCGCATTTAGAGTTTTTTATCTCTGAGAAAACGAAACGAGTTCAACTATTGCAGGTATTTCCGCAACCGGGATCCGGGAACCAGTATAATCTAAATCGGTTCGGAAAAAGGGACTGGGATCCATTTTTGAATCTATAGTCACAATTTCCTGTCGTTAACCGAAAACCGAGAATCAGAAAAGCCTACATTAATTCGTTTGGTCTTCTACTGACAATGACTATCAGTTGGAATATTTTCGAGGCAAGCTTAGAAATTAGTTTACGTGCCTAATAGTACTGTTGTTGTGCCGTTTAATTCTACTATGGCACATCATTACACTCTCACAAAGTCACTATTTTCACAAAAGTGTATCAAACATTATAATACAGATACGTATTTTGCAATGTTGAAAAAAGAAAAGGTTCAGTCATCTACGAGAAAAGTGAGTGCAAAAAATGTTACATACATACATACATCCACACACATACAGACATTTTGCGTACTTGATGAATTGAGTCGAATGATATATGACACTCGGCCCTCCGGGCCTCCTTTCAAAAGTCGTTTGTTAAAGTGAATGCATAACCTTTCCATACGAAAAAGGAAAAACGAATTGTAATTTTGGAGGTAATTTGGCTTGTGATTTTCAGTCGATATTGAAACAATATCGATGTATTGAACATCACGCACCATATTTATCCACTTTTTAAACATATTGCTAAAAAATATTGCATTACATTGATACGATGTTGTTGAGTCGTTTTCACCTGAAACCGAAATCCATACATTTGACAGCAGTTAGCGTTAAAACTGGGTTGAGTTTAGCTTCAAGCGAAAACGCCATTAGTTTATTACATTTTGACAGAGTATATAGAGTAAATAGAAATTCACACTTTTTCGTGTAATATAGCAACACCAACAAAAAAAAAACATATACATCTAATATTACAATGCTGCGAATAGTGATGCCACAACGTTGATTTTGGGGCACGTAACCTTGAGAAGATAATGAAAACATACATCGGACTGAAAGCTGAAGCTACACACTTAATTTTATTTACCGAACTCAGTAATATTTTTACCGACTTTTACTTAGCTGAACGTACCGCAATCAGTTCAGCATTGTTATTCTACACGAAGTGATGCATAATGTTCTATTAAATTCGTAAATAGAATTCAGTCAGGCTGATGCCAAATACCCTAAGCATTGTTTCAATGTTCATTTAGTTTTATTTTGTTAGACCACTTGCAACCTACAGCCTTTCGTCCTTCTGGGAGTACTCCAACGATGAAGAGATTATTTCTCCTTATGCTTTGCAACCAAATATCTTCTGACATGAAACGTTAGGTTTTTGTATACCCACCAATGTTCATATGGTGTTGTGTCCACTAGAAGAAAGATGATTCTTCAGTTACACTACTGCATTGACTGCTTCAGCCTAAAATCTTGTTGGCATCTATAACCATACAACGAAATATTTAAGTTATATAGCAATTACGGCGCTTCCCTACTCCATTTTGCTATGGTGAATATCCTGCTGTGAGTTCGGGGTGAATTCCGTGATTACGATAGAAATCCAGCAACGTTTTGCTCGAATACTCTATCCCCTATCTGATCTAAAATCTTGTTGGCATCTATAACCATACAACGAAATATTTAAGTTATATAGCAATTACGGCGCTTCCTACTCCATTTTGCTATGGTGAATATCCTGCTGTGAGTTCGGGGTGAATTCCGTGATTACGATAGAAATCCAGCAACGTTTTGCTCGAATACTCTATCCCCTATCTGATCTAATGCGCTTGGCATATTTACCGAATTGTGTAGTATTCTTCTATACGGTCGGAAACCTACGATTTATTCTTCAATAGAAATATCGTACAATATCGACTATAATCGTTTCCTTATAGCTCCGGAGCAAACATTACGTTGTTTAATCGAATCTTGTTTATTCTTCTAGATTCACACATTCGATCATAATGGTTCCAGTAACAAAAACTTCAACTATACGCCCATCAGCTAACTCGACTTTGCCAGACGTAGGTTTCAACTGTTCAAAAAAATCCTGATTTGAAGTCATATACGAACTTGCACCAGAGTCTATTATCCAGATATCTGGTGTATTATTACTTCCAATGGTTTGCGCGTACATGTTGTTACAGACTTCGCCTCGCGAAACCTTTGTATTTTGCTTCTTCGGTGTTTTCGATTCCTTCTGTAGCTTGCAGTCTCGCTGATGTTCGCAAAACTTTCAAGTTAAAACCACAAGCTTTCGACTTATATTGGAAACTTTCAAGAAATTGCAGTTATGGTTCCGTAATAAACATAAGAGAAAATAAACAAAGCGAGGCTCTCATTAGCGGCCCTTACACGATCATTAAAAGTGTCATTACTAAGTAATGACACTTCTGCTCAAACGCTCGTCATTACTGCATTACTGTACATCATTACTTTTTAGCATTACACGTTCATTATTAATGATGAGTATTTGTAACTACTCCAGCAATAGCAATATTTTTATTTTCGTTTAGCTGAAAATAAATTTGATTTGCCATTGAAACGTTAAGGTTAATGAAATATTAACAATTTAAATCTACACTTTGTCATTTTTTCGCGTATAGTTCTAAAGATATTCATCACTTCCACAAAAAAAATAAGAAGAAGAAATAATGTTGGTAATGATGGAAAATCCACAATTCCATCATTACTGAACTCGTAGACCTTACACGATCATTAAAAGTGCCATTCCTTTTTAGTAATGACACTTTTAATGATCGTGTAAGGGCCGCTATTAGTAGTTAGGCCCTTTTATCGTGGGACTATCGAATTGATATACAAATTTGATGTAATGTTTAAAAAGAGAGACCTACAAAAGTGAACAAAACCGAGTTACTCTTCCTTTTGAATAGTCATCAAAACGGATTAAAGTTTTTTTTTCTAAATATCGAACTTTTTTTTCTTTTTCTCGAACTTTTACCCATAGGACATATGAAATACAACGATTGCAGTAATTGCAAGGAGAGTGACCTAGCTCATACAATGCTCTATAACTCAAACAACCATATGTATTATATCACTGCACATGTACAACTCTATATTGACATTTTTAATGTATAATTGCACTTATGCTACACAATGTTGCAAATATTCTTCCTGTAACTAATTCATTCACGCATCCTTGCTGTGATTATACTGCCTTCGAATATGCCAGTCTCGAACAACGTTGAACTATTCACTGCTCGAAAGAGAGAAGGGTGCAAAAGGAATAAGCAATAATCGTAGAGAACCCGAATATACTAATCCATTCTTCGCTGCTGGTATACATCGTGCATGTTCGTTTTATACATTCGTTTGTCATTCGTTCATTTATTTTATTCTTCGAATTGGTTCGAATAGCGTCACGGCGAAGATCGTTGGTTTCCATTCTTCGCGAAGCATTTTCTATCTAATAAATTCATCATATCTCGTTCGATAGCAGTAATGGGAGAATGCTGGAATATGGTTCATCACATACACATAAGACTATGGTAATAGTGCGGGGGGAAACATCTTAATTTGCATGTTTCAAAGACAGCACGAACGATCATCGCGAATTAGGTTTGGCGATGATCGCTGTATGAATATTCGTTCGATATTCGCGTTAAGTCATTCGGGGGTATGTCCAATGCGAATAACAACTGCAAGGAATAGATATTCGTGCAAGTAACGAAGCAGCGTCGGCTTCGTTCGCGCCCGAATATACGGACAAGTTCGAATACCAGAACGATTATCGAACAAAGGCGAAGAAAAGCGAGCGATGATCATAGACATTCGTTGTATTTTTGATATTCGAGCAACAATGATGCTACACACTTTAAAGCAATGTGCATTCAAAATGTATTTAAGTTAGTCTAAATTGAACTTCATTTATCAATATTGGTCGGTAGTACAAAAGCAAAATGAATTACCGACGCATATTTGAGTTTTCAAAAACTTCTAAATTTTCCAGAAAAAATACTGCTGCTGTTCAATTCAATCACAATTGGCGAGAGAATGACGCAATTTTGGCAGCAGCTGGAATGCAGCCAGACTTCTGCCGGTTGCCAGAATTCCTCACAAGCGGGTAGAAGTGAATACCCATATTTTTTCTCAGTGTGGCCCCTCCTTGTCAATAAATTTGATTACCCATAATCATCTACCTTCTATAATCGTGTACGATAAAAAATATTAAGTATTAACGCGATCGTGTGTACTGTCCGGTGATTCTGCGTGAATATATTTATAAGTTTCACGACATGAATTTTCTATCAAGTTGGATTAAAGGTAAATCAAACCAACATCTTATCGTGATTTTCGGTATACTTCATTTGACGTGTGGTTTATATGAAGATCAGATTGGAAAATTCGATTGGTTAGTTCACATTTTTCCTCTGAATGGTACTGTGTTTAGAATTCGATAATTTGCTCTTGATTTCAGGCGTCAACATTATATTGGTAAGGTTAAGTATGGAGCATTTGATCCGGGTTCTTCCGATCGAATAATTGTTGCCACCGAAAGTAATGTATTGGCTGCTATAAGTTCCAAAACTGGTGAAATTATATGGCGACAAATACTAGAGAAAAGTTCTCGAGGGAATATCAAACTATTATCTGTTCCCGTGCAGCGAAATGGAGTTCAATCAAGCGGAAGCAAATATAATAAAGCTTTTGATGTAATAACTGTTTCTGGAGTTAGTCCGGCACTTATCCGTGGATGGAATCCTAATACTGGAACTCTGGAATGGGAATGGACACTTCTGCCAACATCATCAGAGAAAGTCGACAGCGCGGATTGGTTCATCAAGGATGGCTACTTATATCATATTGTCCCCATCTGGGCTTCTCATATCGAGGTTACAGAGTATGTAGCCAATAGTGGCCAACAGACTAAACAGACTACAACCCGTTTTGCAGCACCATGGATTGTCGAAGGAAGTTGCATATTAACTGCTCCATTTTTCGCCTGTACTAAGGGTGATCAAATTTTAGCCATTAACCTATTATCTAACAGTGAACAAGTTATTGTCAAAAAACTCGCGAAAGACGTTATCGAATCTCCGCAGAAACTATTTGGCGATTCTGCTATAATACAAGATAACAAAATTTACTGGCTAAATTCCGATCAAACTCTTCAAATAAATCCAGAAGATGCCGTCTTAGTGGACAATGGAATTATTGAAGGTGAACCTGTTCTACTACTGACCTCGGTTAATAGAAACCAACAGACACTGAAAGTATCGGCGATAAAGTTGACGGAAAACGCCCCGTACGAAGCAATTGACTTCTCTTCTGATTACCCGGAATCCCTGGGAAAACCAGAGATAATTTCTGTTCGTTGTAAACCGAGTTCCTCCAGTAACCAGTTAGCCTGCCGGCTGCTTATTTCCAGTGCAGATGGTGCATTTACTTTGATTCAATCAGGAAAAATTAAATGGACCCGCGAAGAAGCACTGGCTGAAGTTGAAACGGCAGACTTTTTGGATCTAACGTTATCTGATGCGGAAGGAGCAATCGAGGAAGAATTGAATAATAAAAATGGTAAGATCATCCGTTTTTGTCTGTTTCGTAATGTTTCCGGTGCTCACTAATCATATTCCATTATTCGTGCTAAAACTTTTCCTGGGAAATGGTAACAGAGGAGAGCTCTTTAGAATGTAAGTTTAGTTGTCCTATTGGTAAATAATTGGTATTTGTTTTTTTTTCTATGGTTCTTTTTGTAAAATTTTGTGGTTGTTGAGTGATAATATTGATTTCGTTTTATACCAAAAAGAATCCCATTCCGACTGGGTTGGATTCAAAAAACGCCATAAGTATTTCCGAACATTTACTTCCGGGGCGACTTTCAACGTGTCGACAGGTTTATTCTCCCATGATGCAGTATTTGAGTATGTAAAAAGACAACATATTTCCTTGCACTAGGGCGCATTGTTGGACAATTTAAAGTTTACCTGACTATAAATAAAAACGTGTAAAGGCTGTGCCATAACGTTGGTGTTACTTTTTTTTATTGATCCAACAATGAGATGCTAGAAATTAACAGGTCTCACATATCAATTACAAACTAAAAATGCAGAATGGAAAGTCCGAAGTCGAAGTGAACTTGTTTCTGTTGTTATAAGTAATGTTTTTCTACGATTATCTTATACCATTAAAAATGGCTGGTTGGAATTCAATGGTTAATTACGTTAATTAGATTCTTTGTCTGCATGTACTTTAGTTTACTTTAACAATAATAACAGCAAAATGAAATCTTACAATATCCTTTTAATCTTTAAGGGGACGTGTTTGGTGCATTGCAACGACGTATCTCCAGTCAAATAAGCCATGTGAAAAATCTAGTGCTACATGTTCTTGGACTTGGTCCCGCACCGTCAAAGGCTCAAAAAGCAGGTCTAGTTCGCGATGATTTCGGGTTACACAAAATGCTGGTTGTCGTGACCAGCCGTGGTAAAATTTTTGGTATAGACAACATCAGTGGTAAACAACATTGGGTTAGATATATTGCGAGCATTACCCGTTTTGCCAACGACCAAAACATGAAATTGTTGGTACAGAGAACTTCTCGTTTTTATCCACTGACAGCGCAGTGTGTTATTCTCGGTCGGGATAAGAAGACTAAACATGGACTTATCTATCAGTTCAATCCGATCACTGGACAACCTATTAATGGAGAGATAACACAGTTACCATACAAAATTCAGCAGGTTTCACTACTACACGAGACAGGACCAGATTTTTTGAAAGGATTGCTTATCTTGGACGAGAAAAATGATGCTCACGTATTGCCGGAGAGTTCCGAAAAGTATGCTCATAACGTTTATTTGTTCAGTGCCGATCGTGACACTGCCACAATCAAAGGATTTTTGATCGAATCACGGTCCGGTAAACTAACAACTGTACCAACATGGGTCGTGAATCTCGGAGGACCAGGGTTAGGACAGAAAATTATTTCAATAGAGGGTAAAAATCCAATTGAACATGTACATTCCCAAGGTCGTGTATTAGCCGATCGATCAGTTTTGTACAAATACATCAACCCCAACTTGGTTGCGGTGGCGACTCATGGACCAGACAACATACACAAATGTAGGTGAAATGTTGTTTTCTGATTTTCGATTATCAAAGAATGGACCGTTTTATTTTCTCAGACATTTTAAACGTTTACCTTTTGGATGTCGTATCTGGATCGATTGTGTTTTCCATGTCTCACAAACGTATTCGACCTCCGCTACATATGGTTCACTCGGAAAACTGGCTCATTTATTCATACTACAATGATAAGGTTCGCCGAACGGAAGTCTGTAAGTATAGCTAAACGCAGTATCTCGTGCACAGATTTTACTATTTTTACATTTGTAGCCACTCTTGAACTGTACGAAGGAAAAACTCAAACAAACAGTACAGCTTGGAGCTCACTGGATGCTCCACCATTGCCACTTGTAGAACGGCAAACCTATATCTTACCAGTAGCTGTTGCCTCAATGAAAGAAACTATCACCGAGAAGGGCATTACAAACAAACATGTTCTAAGTAAGTACATTTTTGTTTGGGTTAATCCTATAATATAACATATATTTTTCAGTTGGTCTTACCACCGGTGCCATAGCAGAAATGTCCTGGGCACTGTTGGATCCTCGACGTCCAGTAACGTCACCGGAAAAGGCTCGTGAAGAAGGAATCATTCCCTACATGCCAGAATTGCCAATGCCTCATGAGATAATTATCAATTACAACCAGACAATTGCCAACATGAAGGGCATTTACACTGCTCCCTCAGGGTTAGAAAGTTCGTGCCTTGTATTCGCTCATGGTTTGGACGTATTTGTTACACGCGTCGCTCCGTCAAAAACGTTTGATTTGCTAAAGGAGGACTTCGATTACTTTCTGATTACAGTGGTTCTTGTACTGCTTACTAGCACTTCCTATATCGTGAAGCTGTTTGCCTCGAAAAAAGCGATCAAGCAAGCATGGAAATAAAAAATAGTCAATATAACTAGGATAACTAATGCGTATAGGCTTCTTGTTTTGTTTTGTTAAATTTACTCTAGTTTGTGCGTAATTTATCATGCCATACGAACATTCTCATAGCATTTTTGTTTTCAACGGTGGGATTACATAAACTGGAGCGAGTATAGTCGGCACTATACTACACCAGTGCAGCGCTAAAGACAAAAACGGCATTAGGCAATTTCCTCACAATTCATTTCAATCAAATTTAGGTGTTTCACAAGCAGAATGTTTTGACTTCGATCGTAGTACCAAAGAGTAACATTATTATGACATACTTTCGAAAAATCACATGGGTAACAATATCATAACGTAAACTGCTGACCATTTTTCTAATTGAAGAACACAGAAAAAATATCTGATTTCTTAGTTGCATTATACGAAAACATTAGATTGATAAAAATAAATGGTATAAATTTCTGGGTCCATTCAAGGATGTTATCGTCTCTAGAGTTTCAATTGTTTAGTTAGGAAGATGACTACCTTTTTCATTTTCATACTTCAAAAACTGCTTTTTGATGTTTTCACTTACCTTACCTAACAGCTCGCGAAGCGATGGAACAGCTGTTCCGTGCTAATGACACTAGGAAGTTCTACGAGAAGGTGAACCGTTCGCGCAGAGGCCATGTGTCACAGGCCGATATGTGCAAGGACACCAACGGGGATCTTCTCACGAACGACTGTGAGGTGATCGAGAGGTGGCGGTAGTATTTCGATGAGCACCTCAATGGCGATGTGGCGGAATACGAAAGTGGCGGCGCGGTAACGAACTTGGGAACGCGTGCGGAGGACGATAGACTGCCGGTCCCAGACCTCCAAGAAGTGGAGGAGGTGGTAAGCCGGTTGCAAAATAATAAGGCCGCTGGCGTTGACCAACTACCAAGCGAGCTACCAAAACACGGAGATAATGCACTAGTGAAAGCACTGCACTGGGTCGTTACCAAGATCTGGGAGGACGAGATTTTACCGGAGGAATGGATGGAAGGAATCGTGTGTCCCATCTACAAAAAGGGCGATAAGCTGGATTGCTGCAATTACCGCGCGATAACTCTGCTGAACGCCGCCTACAAGGTACTCTCCCATATTTTATGCTGTCGACTTTCACCGATTGCAAACGAATTCGTGGGACAATATCAGGCAGGATTTATGGGACCAAGTGTTCGCCATCCGCCAGGTGTTGCAAAAGTGCCGCGAATACAATGTGCCCACACATCACTTATTCATCGATTTCAAATCAGCCTACGACACAATCGATCGAGAACAGCTATGGAAAATCATGCACGACTACCAGTTCAAACCGAACACTAGGTGAATCCGGTCGAGTTATCATCAGATCTGCGTCGCACCTCGGAATTTCTAAAATCAGTGTTACGCCACCTGGTAAACCTGCTCAGTGAAGCACCGTAGGTACTACGCCCTCCGGATTGTGATATCGACGTATCGTGCACCTCAAAACCATCTAGTTACCTAATCGCGTTTTCGCGGTTAAATCCGCGTGTATAATTTTTCACCAAGTAACAGGAGCACAAACTCTTACGAAAGTGAACAAGCGCGCCCCCATTGAGTTGAAAAATTTGAATCAGTGAAGCACCGCCACCCCCATCAGAATTAAATTCCCAGATTAACAAATCACTACCATCTCCATCGAAACGGTGAATGTGTACGACTTGAACGGGTACAAAACGAAGAACCCGGAGTGCACAGTGGCCTGTTCAGGCACACAAAGTGACAGTGGACAATCAAATCTTGAAAGTGCGTGATCAGCTATGGGGGTAAATGAGCCCCCACCTCCGGGTGGACCACCTGGGAACCGCAGAAAAATACCAGACTGGCTCGACCCAAACAACAACCATGGCTCCACCCAGGTGCTTGTGCTGAGAACAACACGAAACCTAACCATGTCCGGTAATGACCAAACGGTCAATCTCGGAAAACTTCCCAGCAAGCCCTTCATGATCGCCACATCGATTGAAACTGCCCTAGGTAAGGAAGATTACAAACTTGTAGAAGCAGCAAAGGAAGCAAGGGGGCACGATACATCTTACGTACCAACTCCGAGCGGGTAAGTAAGAAACTTCAACAAATCCAACAGCTAATTGACGGAACAGAAGTAGAAATTGTACCACACCCGACCCTCAACTGTGTTCAAGGTAAGATTTATGATCCCGATACCATCGATGAATCCGAAGAATCGATGAGGACAAACCTTCACACGCAGGGGGTCTCCGCAGTTCGTAGAATAAAGAAAAGAGTAGACCAAGAATTTCGTAACACACCCCTATGCGTTCTTACATTTGTCGGGACAGACCTCCCCGAAAGCATATATGTCGGAATGTGTAGAGTCCCAGTCGAACAATACTTCCCGTCACCATTATTGTGTTTCCGCTGTGCGCAATACGGACACTCCAAAAAGTTCTGCCCGACAGATAAACCCATTTGTCTAAACTGCTCCTCCGCCCACGCACTCAATCCAGAAGTAAAATGTGAATCCCAGAAGAAATGCTTACACTGCAAAGGAGAACATTCACCAATTGACAAAAGATGTCCCAAATACCTAGAAGAAGAGGGCATAATCAGAATCAAGATCCAAAGAAAAATCTCATTTGGTGAGGCAAGAAAGGAATACAACGAAATCAACAAACGCACTTCCTTTGCCAGTAAGGTTCAAGAACGAATCACAAATATTGAGTTCGAAAAAAACAAGCAAATAACAGCACTTCAGGAAGAAATATCCCGACTCAGAACACAGCTAGCTGATTTCTCTAAAATTAGAACTGAACTGGAAGATCTGAAAAAACAAATAACCAATACTAGCACGGGAAGTCACAGCCAAGCCCCTGACCAACACAAAACAAAACGTCAAAAAATCGAGTCACACCCTTTCAGTGAACCCAACGCATCATACACCCGCCCACACAGTCAATCACCCAACAAATCTAGAACCACCCACAGCACCACTAACAAACAACAACAAAAAAGTAAAGTACTGAGCGAAAATCAAGAAACAGTTAATATCACCAGAAACAATCAAATTAATACGAACATGAATAAAGCAAGGAAAAGCAGGACCCCTACTAGAAATCAAATCTCTCCACCACGTACGAGATCACAAAACCCGACCTCAAAATCTAAGATCGATGCTGGGGATCAATCTAATGACACAGGTACGATGGAAGTCTCCGACTAAAACCTGCAATGGCCGAATCAAATAGCACAGAACAGCACAAACTCAACGCATTACACTCAGATCTACCAATGGAAAGCAACGCAACAAATACAGAAGCCGAAACCAACAAATTTTCATATGGTCACGAGGGGGGAGAGAAGAAAGTAACCCCCTCACCTCTCTCAATCAGTGCCGAAAATGCGGAACGAGAGATGGCAGATGGCTATGCTAGAAAATTCCAACCATCTCATCCAGTTAGCACTAATTACAGTGCGTTAGACGTCAGGAGCGCTGATGAACTTCCCGCTGCCTCGATAGTCGAACAAACGCAAATCAACAACGCTGACCAACAGAACGATCATCCAAACCGTACCACCGACGTAGATCCTCTTAGTGACGACGTAGATCCGCCATCCTCTCAGGTAGTGGAAGTTCCGGCTCCGGCCGATGCACCTGCTACTGTTGAGGCTCTGGGGAAAATACTTCGAGACCTGAACCACGTCCAATCGACTGCAAAACCTTGCTTTACCAGCCCAGTCTACTCTGCCCGACCAGTCCAAACCCGTTACAGTGCGTTAGACGTCAGGAGCGCTGATGAACTTCCCGCTGCCTCGATAGTCGAACAAACGCAAATCAACAACGATGACCAACAGAACGATCATCCAAACCGTACCACCGACGTAGATCCTCTTAGTGACGACGTAGATCCGCCATCCTCTCAGGTAGTGGAAGTTCCGGCTCCGGCCGATGCACCTGCTACTGTTGAGGCTCTGGGGAAAATACTTCGAGACCTGAACCACGTCCAATCGACTGCAAAACCTTGCTTTACCAGCCCAGTCTACTCTGCCCGACCAGTCCAAACCCGTTACAGTGCGTTAGACGTCAGGAGCGCTGATGAACTTCCCGCTGCCTCGATAGTCGAACAAACGCAAATCAACAACGATGACCAACAGAACGATCATCCAAACCGTACCACCGACGTAGATCCTCTTAGTGACGACGTAGATCCGCCAACCTCTCAGGTAGTGGAAGTTCCGGCTCCGGCCGATGCACCTGCTACTGTTGAGGCTCTGGGGAAAATACTTCGAGACCTGAACCACGTCCAATCGACTGCAAAACCTTGCTTTACCAGCCCAGTCTACTCTGCCCGACCAGTCCAAACCCGTCACAGTGCGTTAGACGTCAGGAGCGCTGATGAACTTCCCGCTGCCTCGATAGTCGAACAAACGCAAATCAACAACGCTGACCAACAGAACGATCATCCAAACCGTACCACCGACGCAGATCCTCTTAGTGACGACGTAGATCCGCCATCCTCTCAGGTAGTGGAAGTTCCGGCTCCGGCCGATGCACCTGCTACTGTTGAGGCTCTGGGGAAAATACTCCGAGACCTGAACCACGTCCAATCGACTGCAAAACCTTGCTTTACCAGCCCAGTCTACTCTGCCCGACCAGTCCAAACCCGTTACAGTGCGTTAGACGTCAGGAGCGCTGATGAACTTCCCGCTGCCTCGATAGTCGAACAAACGCAAATCAACAACGCTGACCAACAGAACGATCATCCAAACCGTACCACCGACGTAGATCCTCTTAGTGACGACGTAGATCCGCCATCCTCTCAGGTAGTGGAAGTTCCGGCTCCGGCCGATGCACCTGCTACTGTTGAGGCTCTGGGGAAAATACTTCGAGACCTGAACCACGTCCAATCGACTGCAAAACCTTGCTTTACCAGCCCAGTCTACTCTGCCCGACCAGTCCAAACCCGTCACAGTGCGTTAGACGTCAGGAGCGCTGATGAACTTCCCGCTGCCTCGATAGTCGAACAAACGCAAATCAACAACGCTGACTAACAGAGCGATCATCCAAACCGTACCGCCGACGTAGATCCTCTTAGCGACGACGTAGATCCGCCATCCTCTCAGGTAGTGGAAGTTCCGGCTCCGGCCGATGCACCTGCTACTGTTGAGGCTCGAGGGAAAATACTTTGGGATCAGAGTCATGCCCATGCGACTGAAAAATTCAGCCCTACCATCCCAGCCCACTCTGTTCGACCAGTTCATGAGTTAGACGACAGGAGCGGTGATGTACATTCCGGTACCTTGATAGCCGCACTAACGCAAAACGATACATTGATCCACCCAAAACTGCAGATTCACTATAAGGAGGTACCTCATCAAGATGCAACCCCACGCGTCTTCCCGATACCGGATTCGACCGACAGTTTTCCAGACATCCCAACTGGTCAATCGATCCATTCAGAGTCAGATTATGGAATGGAGAAATCTCAAGCCGTTTTCGCTCTCCAATGGAATATATGTGGTCTACGCTCACACTGCAACGAACTTCAAGCTCTCCTGACTAAATATAACCCTGTAGTAGCATGCCTGCAAGAAACAAATACTGCAGAACACCACTCCAACACCATCTGCATAGGCAAGTCATATGACCTTCTTTTTGGACCCTGCTCAACGCATTGCAGACAGGGAGTAGGAATGGCGGTCAAGAAAGGCACTCCATTCGAACGAATTCAAATTCAAACCAATATACAGGCAGTCGCAATACAACTCCACACCCCATCAAAACTAACAGTGGTATCAGTCTACTTGCCACCAAGAGACAAGAATGCAGCTGAAGATTTGCACAGCCTACTGAACGAACTTCCGACACCAGTTCTACTCCTGGGTGACCTGAACGCACACCACTCCGCTTGGGGAAGTCACCTGAGCAAGGCTAAAACTGAGGCACAGAAAAGAGGTTTCGCGATCCTGGAAACCATCGTGAACAAAAATATGATTGTACTAAACGACGGTTCTCACACCAGGATAGATCCTTCCACTGGAAACACACAGGCGCTTGATGTATCCATATGTACAACATACCTATCGACAAAGTTTATCTGGAAAATTTTACCAGACTGTGCAGATAGTGATCACTTTCCGATTCTAATTGGAACACCTGGAGCCCCAGATGAACCAAAACGAAGGCCAAGGTGGATATACGAAAAAGCGGACTGGAACCGATACGAACAATTGACCAGAAGCACCATCCGTCCCGGTCAAACGATGTCAGTGGACCAGTTTACCAGTAAAATACTTGCAGCGGCCAAAGCAAGTATACCGAGAACAAGCGGCAAGTCAGGCCCCAAGGCAGTCCCTTGGTGGAACACAGAAATTGAGCAAGCAGTTAAAACACGACGAAAACGATTGCGCGCCCTGCGACGAATAGCCGACGACGACAAGAGAAAAGCGGAAGCACTCAAATCGTTTCACGAAGCCCGTTCTTTTTGTCGCAAAATCATCTGGGAAGCCAAACAGAAGAGCTGGAATGAATTAGTACAAAGTATTAACCCAGAAAGCTCTACTTCACTAATCTGGAATCGAGTGAACAAACTGCAAGGAAAAAGATGTTCGAACACAATTACCCTAAACCTAGCAAATGGTGTTACTAACAAACCACAGGAAATAGCCGATGCTTTTGCAGACGAATACCAGAAAAAATCTTCGGATGCCAACTACAACGAAAAATTTCGTAAAAAAAATACTAACACGAAAACCAATTTTCCAAAAAGCAATCGACCAAATACCTTCAAACGCATCAATGCAAACCTCTCAATGGACGAACTAATGTGGGCTCTGTCCCGTCGCAGCGGATCGTCAACAGGACCTGATAACATAGGATATCCACTACTACAACGACTACCCTTCACGTGTAAAACTGCTCTGTTAGATCTCTTTAATCAAATCTGGGAATCCGGCATCTTTCCGGACCAATGGAAGGAAGGAATCGTAATCCCAATCCCAAAACCGGAAGGAGATCGCTGCCACCCAGCAGATTACCGCCCTATCACTCTCCTCAGCTGCATTGGCAAGCTATTCGAGCGCATAATAAACCGCCGCCTCATAACCGAACTTGAAGACACAAACAGACTAGATAGACGACAACATGCTTTTCGCCCAGGAAAAGGTGTCGATTCCTACTTAGCTCAAATGGAATCGCTTATGTCAACAACTGATGATCAACACGTCGAAATAGTATCACTGGATATATCGAAAGCCTACGACACTACCTGGAGACCAGCCATTCTCCAAACTCTGGCCAGATGGAAAATCTCCGGTAGAATATTGAACATATTAGCCAGCTTTCTTTCAAACAGAACCTTTAATGTATTCGCCAACGGCGCATCATCAAGCCGCCGTGTAGCGGAAAACGGTGTACCGCAGGGTTCTATTCTATCAGTCACACTTTTCCTGATCGCTATGGAACCGATTTTCAGGATCATCCCAGACGACGTTCAAATCCTGCTCTACGCAGACGATGTACTACTCATCGCAAAGGGTTCAGATACGATACAAATACGGAAACAACTTCGAAAAGCCGTCAAAGCAGCTGTTGGCTGGGCTGGCAGCGTGGGTTTCCAAATAGCACCCTCCAAATCCAAACTAATTCATGTTTGCAACATACAACACCGCAAACGTGGCCGAGCTATCCGAATAAACAACGTACCTATCCCTTGTTTCAGGAAAATGAAAATCTTAGGAGTCATACTAGATTCCAAACTTACCTATCTGCAACACATCAAAAAGACTAAGGACAGTTGCAGTAAAAGAATAAACATTCTACGTATCCTAGGCTGCCGAATAAAAAGGAGCAGTCGATCAACACTACTTAAAGTTGGTTCTGCATTGGTGGTGTCCAAACTACTCTTCGGACTCGTACTCACAAGCAACAACATTGAAGCATTGGAACGAAGCCTCTCTCCAATATATAATGAAGTGATACGTCAATCATCTGGAGCTTTTCGATCCAGTCCAGTGACATCAATTATGGCTGAATCTGGCTGCTTACCGTTTAAACTTCTATTGGTACAGCGGCTATCCCAACTAGCAACACGGCTTTTGGAAAAACAAACACCTGCAGACACAGCGAACTATCCAGTGTACAAAAGAGCAGCAGAATTATTTCACCAAACTACTGGATCTACGTTCCCAAGCGTTCACAGTCAGCTCAGACTTACGGACCGAAAGTGGTATAGTCCGTCACCAATAATCGATAACGAACTAAGGAGAAAACTTAGAGCAGGTACAAGTAGCCAGATAGTTACAGCTCACTTTCAAGCTCTCATAAGCAATCACTATCCTTCGCACGAACAAATTTACACCGACGGCTCCAAGGACGACCAACAAGTTGGAGCAGGTGTGGTATCAGAAAGTAGTAAAATTGCATACACCTTACCTGGACTCTGCAGCATATTCTCAGGCGAGGCATACGCTCTAAGCAAGGCAGTATCATTGTCAAAGGAGGGTAAAACAATAATATTCACTGACTCAGCTAGCTGTCTAGACGCTCTTGCCAGTGGCCATTCCAGACATCCATGGATCCAAAAAATTGAAGCTGAATTAGAAGGGCGAAATATAACCTTAAGCTGGGTCCCTGGACACGCCGGTATACCCGGAAATACGGAAGCTGATAAACTAGCAAACGAAGGTAGGAACGGCAATCCAATAACCCTCCCGATCCCGTCGCAAGATGTTGTCCGCTTCACAAAAAAAAAAAATATGGAACGTCTGGCAGAAAGACTGGAGCCGAACCACATCACATCTTCGAGAAATCAAACCCAACACAGAGAGACCTGTTGATAGAAGATGCGCCTCTGAACAGCGAACCCTGACAAGACTGCGAATCGGGTACACTAACTTCACCCACTCCTACCTAATGGAACGAAGCGCACCACCGATCTGCCGTTTCTGTGGAGATCAAACCACTGTAAAGCATATCCTCGTGTACTGCCAAGGCTACGCCCAACTGCGAAGGGAGTATAACATCACTGGATCGATTGCTGATGTGTTATCAAACGATAGTGAGAAAGAAGCATCACTACTAAAATTCATCAAGCAAACACAACTAATCGTTTGACTTAATATCGGTTTCCCAGGAAACCAAACTGACACGAATGCCACAAAGATGGTAAAGTGTCATTAATAAAAAAAAAAAAAAATGCACGACTACGGATTCACGGACAAACTGATACGATTGGTCAAGGCTACGATGGATCGAGTGCGTTGTTCGAGTGTCGGGGATAAACTCGAGTCCCTTCGAAACTCGCAGTGGGCTACGGCAAGGTGATGGCCTTTCGTGTCTGCTATTTAACATTGCTTTGGAGGGTGTGATAAGAAGAGTGAGGATAGCCACGAGTGGCACGATTTTCAGAAATTCCGTCCAGCTACTTGGTTTCGCTGATGATATTGATATTATAGCACGCAACTTTGAGAAGATGGAAGATACGTACATCGGACTAAAAGCTGAGGCCAAGCGGATCGGACTAGACATCAATGTGTCAAAGACAAAGTACATGAAAGGCAGGGGCTCGAGAGAAGATAACGTCAGCCACCTATTACGAGTTCTGATTGGTGGTGATGAAATCGAAATGGTCGACGAGTTCGTGTACTTGGGCTCACTGGTGACTGCCGACAATGACACCAGCAGAGAAATTCAGAGATGCATATTGTCAGGAAATCGTGCTTACTTTGGACTGCGCAGGACGCTTTGATCGAGCAAAATTCGCCGTCGTACGAAGTTAACTATCTACAAAACGCTGATTAGACCGGTTATCCTCTACGGGCACGAGTCCTGGACAATGCTTGCGGAGGATCAACGCGCACTAGGTGTTTTTGAACGGAACCATCTTCGGCAGAGTGCGGATGGAAGACGGTACGTGGAGAAGTCGAATGAACCATGAGCTGCACCAGTTGCTGGGAGGATCAATCCTCGTTCAAACGGCCAAGGTCGGGCGGTTACGGTTTGCCGGGCATGTTGTTAGAATGTCGGAGAACAACCCGGTTAAAATCATTCTCGATAATGATCCGACCGGTATAAGAAGAAGAGGCGCGCAGCGGGCAAGATGGATCGATCAAATTGAGGACGACCTGCGGACCTTTCGCAGCTACCGAGGCTGGCGGCGAACAGCCATGAACCGAGTTGAATGGAGACGCCTGCTGTACACAGCAGAGACCCGCGTGGTCTACGACTGAAAGAGTAAGAGTAAGTACCTAGCAGCTACCGAAGCAACCAGAAGTTCCACAATTACTTAAAACATCCACTTTCTTGCTGCTTAAAAGTACACACGGAACTTTTAAGAACTTGAAAGCACAGAACAAGTTCCGCGTGAACTTTCTAGCTGCTTAAGAAAACACGTGGCAATTTTAAGAATACGTTCGGTACTTTTGGCACTTGAAAGTGTAGATTAAGTTCCTTGTGAACTTTCTCGCTGCATAGAAGCTGAACAATGTATTCTAGAAGCAGCTTAGAAGTTCGTTCGGTTGCGTCGGGAGAACTTTCAAGTGCTTAGAATGCTATTGACGAATTTTGAAAAGCTGTTTAAGCCAAATCAGTCTCTTTTATCAGATCTTTTGGTTAGTTGGGTATAGTCCTGGGTTGTCCTTTGCTGTATCAATTATACGTCTTTACATAACTCAGTCCATGACTACTCGTCACCAGCCACTCAATGCATAGATGCTTCGTAGATCGCCCTTTACTTGGTCTCGCTTGTCTTGTCCCAGCCGGATTAGATTCAAGAACCATTTTCACTGTGACCATAGAAAACAACCGGTTTGATGAGCATTTTGTAGATGGTCAATTTCGTGCGCTGGCGTACTTTTCTAGATCGAAGGGTTCTTCTGAGTCCAAAGTACGCACGATTTCCTACCAAAATACGCCTCTGAATTTCTCTGCTGGTATCATTATCGGGGGTCACCAGTGAGCCCAAATACACGAGCTCGTCAACCAGCTCGATATCGTCACCGTCTTCCTCTCGAGAATTTTGTTTTCGATGTAATTATAGCCAGTCCGATACGCCTAGCTTCAGCCTTCAGTCCGATGTATGTTTCCATCATCTTCTCAATGTTACGTGTCACAATATCAACATCGTCAGTGAAGCAAAAGTTGTACGAACTTTTGGAAGATCGTCCCACTCGTGTCGATCCTCTCTCTATGAATCACACCTTCCAAAGCAATATTGAATAAGATACAAGTGTTTGTTGCGATTGTTCGCGATATCTAATCGATCGAAAATATAACGACATTAATATTTTGTTAAACAAGCGTGAGACAAACTATAACAGTGTGTATTTATTTTTCTTATTAAAACAGAAGTAAGTTGTTGTTGGAATGAACAATGAATTAATTTGATTTTTCTCTTGACTGTAGAATTATCTGGCAGAGAACGACAAAATTCGCCACGCAGACGAGGAGTTGTTCACATGTTACGATCCTTAAACAACAAGAGAGTCCATCACCTTGCCGTAGTCCTCTCCGAGATTCGAAGGCACTCGAGAGCGTTCCTTCTCGATGTTGTCGGCGACAGCTGCAGCCATCCTCCAGAATCCGGGGATATAATCTTCTCGGACTTCCTGGCAGTAATCACAGTAACCAAGAAATCGAATAAAACTGCGGCATGTCACAGTTTACTGGATTCCTTGGTATAGTAGGATCTCCGGCAACGGAAGGGCTGATACGCTCTGGGTAACGGCCAGGAGTAGCCTCCGGATGACTTCCGCGGTCAAATGCAGTGCTGGCGAAATAAAGCCGACCGCCGGTAAGAACGAGCACTTGCACGGCTACGAACCTTAATCCTTTTTTGAAAAAATGCCAACATCCTACACACCCTATAACCCTTCTCCCTTCCATGAATGACCTCTTTTCAGAAGCTTCCCTTCTCATTCCACTTTAATATACGAATTTCATCAGTCACAAGTTAGGGAAGCTCCCTCGTTAGTCCTTAGAATATGTAGATAGTAAACGTAGTATTTTTGTATCTGTTTCGATGAAACAAGTTAAAGTCGGAGCTAAGTGTCAAATGAGTCCAATAATAATATGAAGATGTCAAACGTCGCAAACATTTGCTGTGATGGAGATGCATTGGTTGCTAATGGTCGCGAAAAAGGCGACACGTGGTTACGAAGTTGAGGTCTAGAACCACACATCCACCCCCATCTCCAAATAAAGTAGATGCTCAAGATATTTTTTTTCGTTTACTATCAACAAAGTTTTTATTTTATTTCATTATTTTTATTTGAAAACAAAAATATAATAACTACATATTTAGCGGACGTCTCGACCCGCACTGAAATTCCTCACAACCGTCCCAGTCCGTGTCTAATTTTTTCTCAGCGGTCGTTCTTATCCGCAGTAGAATTTCTCACGATCCGTGTCAAAACATTTTTAGAGATAGTCATAAATAAATCAAAAGTTGAGTGTTCTCAATTTTTTGGTATCAACGAGGTTAAAGGAGGAATGTGGTTCGATCGAATTCTAGCTACCTTTCGTTTGCTAGCGTTATTGGCAATACAATGAATGGCAATGAAATACGATCGAAAAATCAATACGTCGTTATTCCGAATAAGGGTAGTAGTCAGATACATATCAGTATCCTTGTTCAACTGAACGAGCATGAAAGAAATACTATAGG
The DNA here is from genome assembly GCF_030247185.1 of Malaya genurostris. NCBI lineage: Eukaryota > Metazoa > Arthropoda > Insecta > Diptera > Culicidae > Malaya > Malaya genurostris. The sequence continues at coordinate 72,859,140 of NC_080570.1, read as the reverse complement.
CCAAGGATTAATCACTACTTGTGCGTTGAACAGAAAATAACAAGCGCTTTGCTACAATTAGTTGCTAGCGCAAGTTTCTATTCGTCAAGGGCAGTCGTACTGAAGGTAAAATGTTGATGCCTCTGTGATCATACCTTACCTAACAGCTATAGGCCTGGGGTGTCCTTTGCTGTATAAAGAATACGTCTCCACATAACTCGATCCATGGCTGCTCGTCGCCAGCCACTCAAGGCACGGACGCTTCTGAGATCACCCTCCACTTGATCGATCCACCTTGCTCGCTGCGCTCCTCCTTCTTGTACCAGTCGGATTAGATTCAAGAACCATTTTCACGGGGCTGTCGTCCGACATCCTTATGACATGCCCAGCCCATCGTAGACGTCCGATTTTAGCTGTCCGTACGATAGGTGGTTCTCCTAGCAGCTGTTGCAATTCGTGATTCATACGCCGTCTCCACGTCCCGTCTGCACTCCGCCATAGATGGTCTTCAGTACCTTTCTTTCGAAAACACTGAGGGCGCGTTGGTCCTCTGCCAACATAGTCCAGGTCTCGTGGCCATAGAGAACAACCGGTCTAATGAGCGTTTTGTAGATGGTAAATTTCGTGCGGTCAACCACCTCGATATCGTCACCGTCTATCATTATTTGTGGTGGGAGGCGTAGTGTTTCTTCTCTAGAGCCTCTTCCTCTCATTTATTTTGGCCAGTCCGATACGCCTAGCTTCAGCTTTCAGTCCTATGTAGCTTTCCGTCATCTTCTCAAGGTTACGTGTTATAATATCAATATCGTCAGCGAAGCCAAAAAGTTGTACGGACTTTCGGAAGATCGTGCCACTCGTGTCGATCTTCGAATCACATCTTTCAAGGCAATATTGAACAAGATACAAGAGAGTCCATCGCCTTGCCGTAGCCCTCTCCGAGATTCAAAGGGAGCGTCCCAGATACTCGGACGTAGCACATCACTCTATCCATCGTTGCTTTGACCAATCGCGTCAGTTTATCCGGGAAACCGTATTCGTTCATGATCTGCCATAGCTGTTCTCGATCGATTGTGTCGTATGCCGCTTTGAAGTCAATGAATAGGTGAGGCGTGGGTACGTTTAATTCATGACACTTCTGAAGTACACTGAGATCTTTTTTATGCGGTTTTTTTCGCGACTTTTTTATGCGAATTTTCAGAGTTATGCGGTTTTTTTATGCGAAGTTTCAGAGTTATGCGGTTTTTTTTATGCGAATTTTCAGAGTTATGCGGTTTGCCCTTCTGCGGTCTTTTTTATGCGAAGTTTCAGAGTTATGCGGTTTTTTTTATGCGAAGTTTCAGAGTTATGCGTTTTTTTTATGCGAATTTTCAGAGTTATGCGGTTTTTTTTTATGCGGTACGTAAATTCGCATAAAAAAAGACTTCAGTGTACTTATCTTATCGCGAATATGTGGTCCGTAGTGGCGCGGGCTTCAGTAAATCCCGCTTGGTACGGCCCTACGAGTTCCTTAGCTATTGGTGATAGACGACGGCAAAGGATTTGGGAGAGTACCTTGTAGGCGACGTTGAGCAATGTGACTGCGCAGTAATTGCAACAATCTAGCTTATCGCCCTTTTTGTAGACGGAACATACCACTCCATCCATTCATTCCTGCGGTAGAATCTCCTCCTCCCAAATCTTAGAAATCATCCAGTGCAGCGCTCTAGCCAGTGCCTCTCCTCCATGTTTGAGCAGCTCGCATGGTAACTGGTCATTGTCCGCGGCTTTGTTGTTCCTTAGCTTGCCGATCTCCTCACTTATCTCCGTCAGATCAGGTGCTGGGAATCTGTCATCGGCTGAGCGTGCACCCAGATTGATTCCTGTGTCGTTCTCTGTATCCTGTGCTTCGCCATTCAGATGCTCGTCATAGTACTGCTTCCACCAGTCGATCACCTCACGTTCGTTCGTGAGAAGAGTACCACTGGTATTTCTGCACATTTCGGCCTGTGGCGTGAAGCCTCTACGTGAGCGGTTCACCTTCTCATAGAATTTTCGTGTATCATTTGCGCGGTACAGCTGTTCCATCGCTTCGCGATCTTGGTCTGCCTGGTGGCGCTTCTTCCTCCGGAAAACCGTGATCTGTTTGTTCCGTGCCTGTCTGTATCGTTCCTCGTTCGCTCTAGAGCGGTGTTGCAGCATCCTCGCCCTTGCTGCATTCTTCTCTTCGACCAACTACTGACATTCGTCGTCAAACCAGTCATTTCCTCGATTCGATAACCTCGTACCTCACGGCGGTTCTTATTCCTCCAGCCGTCTTCAAGAGTCGCCACGCCAAGCTGTTCTTCCGTTGGTAGCACTTGCTGCAGTTGTTGCGCGTATTCGTCTGCAGTTCGAACGCTACGTAGCTGCTCGAGATTGAATCCCGGCATTCCTGTGCGACAAGCGTTGTGCACCGTCGATAGTTTTGAGCGCATACAAACTGCATCAAGGTAGTGGTCAGAATCAATGTTGGCACTGCGACAGGTGCGGACATTGATGACGTCGGAGATTAATCGCCCGTCGATGAGAACGTGGTCGATTTGATTTTCCGTATGTTGATCAGGTGATCTCCAGGTGGCTTTGTGGATATCTTTATGGGGGAAGAAGGTGCTTCGAACTACCGTTCCTCGGGAGGCTGCAAAGTTCACGCATCGTTGGCCGTTGCGTTTGTTATCTCTTGCAGGCTCTCCAACCCGATCACAAACCTGTACATTGCCTCCCGGCCTACCTGAGCATTCATGTCGCCGGTGACAAGTTTTACATCCCGCTGTAGGTTCGTAGGTTCGTTCCAGCTGCGCGCAAAATGCTTCCTTCTCGTCATCGGGTCTTGTCTCGTGGGCAGTGCACATTGATGATGCTGTAATTGAAGAAACGACCCTTGATCTTCAATACGTACATCCTATCACTGATTGGCTGCCACCCTGTGCAACGTAAAATCACTATATCCATGCCAATTGAATTTGAAAACTATATTTAGTATTACTCAGTTTCTCATTTACTATAAACGCGCTTGAATCTGTTCGATATCGATCCCGGTTTATTGTAAAGGTAGCCGAAACCCGACTCGAACCCGAACCCGACAGGTACTGCTAGGGTTTCGGATGCAGAAAGAATGTTTGTCGGATCGGATTGAAACGGGTACGGGTCGCGTTCGGCTTCAAAAATTTGATCGCGTCTCGGGTATTCGAATCCGATACCCAACCTGAAAAATTAACCTGACGGGCACTGGTAAGGTTCGGATACAAGAAAAACATTTTTATTTGGGTTCGGGTGAAGATATCTTTTTTTTATCGCGTACGGGTCGAGCTCGGGTTTAGAAGAAAAATTATTATCGGGTTCGAGTAGTTCTCTTATTTTCGATCGGGTACGGATCGGACTGTTTTTTATATTTACTTTGAATGAAATACTAGCGTCAGTAGTAACTTAGTTTACACTGGCCCTTATCACCGTTTTCTCTTCCACTTTCACATTCACTTCACTTACATGTCACTTCACTTGATTTCTTCTATTACCAGTATCACGCACAGTGCAGTAATCACTGTAGCGAAAAAACATTTTTTCAACAAAATTTTGGTGATGGGATGTTCGTAATAATAACAAGCTCATCTAAGTAATTAGTTTTTTTTCCAGAAGCGATTTCCGTAATAGGAACCTACATTATACTTCACTTGATTTTCACCGTAAAGTGATACCCGTAATAAGGGCCACCGTGTGCAGTTATGCGCTCCCGCGTTGGCGGTTCAATGCATAGGACGCTGGTCTTGCAAACCAGTTGTCATATGTTCGAGCCCCGACCTGGAAGTATTCTTAGTGTCAGTAGGATCCATAGTACTAGCCATGCAATAATTCTGTACACAAAGAATCGGCTACGAAGTCTGTTGAAAAGGCCAAATTCCACAAAAGGAATGTAATGCCAAGACTTTGCCTTGTGTGCAGTTATGCGACCGAGTAACTATTTCACTCTCATATTCAATCGTGTACCAGGATATATTTGATGAGAACAAGTCACACTTGAAAAGCACCTGGAAACTTGCACCTGGAAGAAGCACCTGAAAACTTGCACCTTTTGCACGGTCAATCAACAAGTTAGAACGACCATCGGTATTGAGAAGTGTGACAGTATTCGCGACATCCACGGGCAGTTTTCAGGAAGATGTCATTCATTGAAAACATATTAGATTAAGTTTTACTTTTATTTTTGTCCATTTATGCTATTGCTGCTCACAGGTCCAAATACATGTATTACATCAACTTTGCGTGTATGTTAGATATAAGAAGGTAATAGATAAATACTTATAAGACTATTAAATAAGAAGAACAACTGTTCTACATACAATAATTCAAATGCACTACTCTCTAGTACGGCCGAGCCTACAGTGCATCAACGGGTTCTTCCTTGACTTCAACCACAACAACTTCTGCGGATTCTGAAAACAGATAATTTATCATTATTGATAAGGTCAAAAGTTCATATGTTTTATCTTACCACTCCCATTAGTTATTGGAGCATCGAGCGGTTCAACATCTGCTGTTTCTAGCATTGATTCTTCTTCTACATCGGATTCGTCCAACCGTAACTTTTTGGCGCTGTTTTCTTCGGATTGTTCATCCATATGTTCTTCTACATCAGTTCTCTCGACTTCATCAGTCTTGACTGCATTCTGACAGTCGTGGGTGTGCTCATTTGTCCTTACAAGTAATCCGTTTCGATGTAACAGCATTGCCACTCGACAGCCTACTGTTCGGCATCTGTAATAACGTGCCCGATCGCGTCTCGTATGTCCGGTAACGAACATAGCTCCTTTATGAATGAGGTAAAAACCTCGTTTTTTGCCTTTCACGTCCACCAATTCGTAATCGTAGGAACCCTCGTCGTCCAAATAAGATGCCGGTTCGGTAACCGATTCCTCGTGTTCTGCAGAATCAATGGAATCTTGGGATGTTTCATCAGGGGCAGTATATGTCACCGGCAACGTGTCTTCGTAATCGGTAGTTTCTGGAGGGTGCGTATGACCTTCATCATTTGAATGAGACAGTGTACCATCGACTTGCTTGAAAAGACCACCTCTACATTTTAGCGGGATGCGACGACAGCAACGCCAATGTTCGGAGCCATCTCGCCGAGTCAAATAATAAACATATCGATAGCCCTCGTGGGTAATTGATTTACCAATATAAGGATTCTTTTTGAATGTGTCTACCTTTGATGTTCTGGTTGCTACAGAGTCGTCGCCGGGGTTGATAGGACTAGAACTGTTTGGCTTTGTTTCAACCTCAACGTATTTACGCTTGTGGCTTTTGGCGGAATCTGATGTATCCATTTTTTCGTGATTATGATCAGGACCCTTTACAATCTGACCATCAGTTAGCCGATACATTGATGCATTACATGAGCTTTTAGCACACTTCCAAAGTATGGCATCGTCGTCTCTTTTATGAGCATAATTGTACCTGTGTCCTCCCAACAGTAACATTCGGTTGTCACTTTTACCCTCAGGCTCACTCGATGGCTCCGATTTAACAGGGCTAATATTGTCCTTCGGATCGTCCACTGGGGCTGCTTGTGTTTCTTGCTTCGTTTTAAATGGAGCTGTGTGTTGATGTTGTTTTTCACTAACAGGGGCCACTCGACCGTTTGGAAGTAATTCTATTGGAACGTAACAACGGCGGTTGAGGGTCGGCACGTATGTGTGACAGTACCAGATGCCAGCACCGTCTGTCTTTGCACGTGGTGTTGTGTATCGATGACCTCGGTGTACCAATATGTTGCTGCCATTTTTGTTCTGTACAATCTTGAACTCTTTGGATCCCCGTCCGACCGGTCTTAGATTGGTGAGATCGGGCTTTTCATGAATATGAAGCGAGTCGTCTAAATTCATTACTCGACCATTCGTAAGCAACATCAGCGACGCTGAACAAGCTTCATTAGTTTTACAGCGATAAAAAACGCAACCGTCATGCTGCTTGTGCTCGAAATCGTACACGAATCCTTCGAAAACGATGAAATTTCGTTGTGATGTACTTTTCATGAAGACATATCTAGAATGAACAGAGTTGATGATTTTAGTTCAAAAACTACACACACAAAAGCTGCAAATTCAGTAGTTTTGGTGAACAGTAAAATTTACCTTCTAGAACCAATCAGCGACTCGTCACCTTGCTCGGCGTCGTCCTCGGATTCTTCATTAAACGATAAAGGAGGCAGTTTAGGTGCTACTGATTGCTGACTTTCTTTTGGTTTCGCAGGTTCCTTTACAACTGTAGGTTTTGGTAATACCGGTGCTATTGACAATGGAGTTAGCTGCATAGAAGTATCCGTGGCGCTTCCACCTTCGATATTCGGTGGATGTGTATGACCGGCACCAATTGGGTCAATTATTCTACCGTTTGTTAGTAAACGTAACATCGCAGGACATTTTTTCATTTTTTTACGCGTACAACATAGTGAAACAATTCCATTTGCAAGTCGATTCTTGGCCCAGTACCGATAACCTTTGTAGATCAAGGATTCTCCACGAGATGTTTTTACAATTTTGTAGTCGGCATCACCATCAGGAGGAATCGGAAGCGGAGGATAATACACCACTTTTTCCTCCTGCTGTGGAACATCTACCGCTTTGGCTTCTGTCGGAAATCCTAGAAAATCTTCCTCGGGTTCTAATTGAGTCGGATTATGATTGTGAGGGTGTTCGTTTGCACGTATAAGTTTACCATTAGACAGTAATAAGGTGCCCATAGGGCATTGAAGTCGCTTAACTTCTGCGCATCGATAATAGATACTGCCATCCTTGCGAATCCAAGTGTACCAGTAGCGGTAACCACGACACACAAGTATCTTGTTGGATCCTTCTTCAATGAACTTGTAATCTGTTATGCCTTCGGCTTCTGGTATCGTCCGGCTTTGCTCATCTGTCTCGGATTTCGACTGAGAGGACGTCTGTTGTCCCTCATTCAATTGTGAGTCAACTTTTCCAGCTACTGCTTTCTTCACCTGACCCGGTGGAGGATGATTGTGTATGATCTGTGCCTCGTTGGCAGCGTTCTTGAGAACACCGTTGTTCATCAAGTAAACACCGGCGGAACAATGGTTACTTCTTGCCCAAACACACCTCCAGTGCGTTGTTCCATCATTTCTTTGGTAGTTTAAGCGGAATCGATGACTATCATGTATAAGGATATCATTTCCAACACGGTTCTTTACAATTTTATAATTTTTAGTTTCCTTTGCCTCCGGTGTGGACGTTTGCTCAGAGTTGTTTAGCGAGTGTGAATGTTCATGTTCGCCTGTGCTGAGTAAACGACCGTCGGGACGTAATCTAACATATGCATAGCATTTGTAGCGCTTACGATGAGCACAGCGCCAAACAGCCGACCCATCACTTCGGTTGTATGATAGATAATATCGACGATCTTTGAAGATCAGGGTATTCTGATCCTTGCGATTTTTAGCGATCACATAATCACCGTGATCAATGTAGCGTTCCTCATCTCCGCGAGCCAACGAAACTTCTTCCGGCGGCGACGGTTGAGCCTGTGATCTCGCGAGTGGTAAACCAGATGAATCAGCCTTAACCTTGTACTAAAAATAGATCATGTTGTCATTTATTGTAATGCTTCAACATAAATGTATAGAAACTTACTCCATTGGAAGAACCAGCCATTGAAGGTAACGGTTTTCCATTTGCTCCTCCACTATGCGAATGTTCCTTGCCATTGCTGGATGTAACAATCGCTCCGTTATCTCGACAGAACAGAGCTGCACGACATGCACGATTTTTAAAGTGAACACATCGCCAATACTCGCGACCATTTTTCTTCCGTACCACTAGCCGATAATAGTAACCCTTGTGTTCGATGACGTTCCGGCCGAAACTGTTGGAGTCTGGAGATGATTGTGCATTTTGTGATGTATCTGTTTGATCTTCTTTTTGCGGAACTGCTTCTTGCGGCTGTGATGGCTGTGAACTGCTTCCTGGTATAATATTCAAGTAATCGTAAAGAGGATTTACACGAGTTTGTGCAGCCGAATCCAGACTTTTCGGTGTTTCCCAGTTGGGTTCATGGTTATGATCTACTTGACCGCTGCCAGGTACGATGCGATCATCGGGCATTAAGTGAATGATAACACGACAACTAGCATTAGCACGACATTTCCATGTTGAGCTACCATCTTGGTTGCGATTGCGTATGGAATACCGGAAGCCTTTGTACAAAAGTGTCATTTGCCCTCGTTGGTTTTTGAACAGTCGATAACTACGTTGTTTGGTTCCAGGAGAGGATACGTTGGACGTAGATTTGCTAGGTGCAGCTGAGGCAGAACTTGACGACAGCTGACCTGGAGCTGTATGATTATGTTCTGATTCACTCAGCATCTTCAGCTGATTGTTCGGAAGCATTTTAACAGCTACCCGACAGCTATCTACTTTGCAAATCCATATTATACAGCTATCCGGTAGTTCTTTGATTTTACGATAGTGAAATCCTTTCCACTCAAGCATGTCCCCTTGTCGATTGTATACTGTAACTTCATTCGTCTCACTTCCGACAGACGCCGCAGCTGTTGGTTTGGCTGCTCTCTCAATCTCTGGTGGCAGATCGTCCAAAGGTCTATGGTTGTGTACGATGGAGTTCTGTTCTGGCGTACCATCCGCTTGAATCGTAACTACCACCATGCATGTGTTTCCTCCCATGGAACAACGCCAGACCGTCGATCCATCGGGGCGGTCATTTCGTTTACAAAAACGATACCCCTTATGGATTAAACATTCGCGATTGCTCTTATTCATACTGTAGTAGTAGTCGGGGTGCTTATCAGGTTGACTCGTTGGTTTTGGTTTTGCTGGTTCTTCCACGGTGAGTTCTGAAATGGATAGAAGTTTTTATAATTCACAGAGTCGTTGAGGATTTCAGCATATTTATTCTAGTTCTGGTGTCTGGATAATAATGAAAATACTGGTATTAATTGGTCTTCCCTTTGAATAATTGTACTTCAGCAGTAAATCTCAGGTTAACTTAAACTGACATCGGAGCGGAATAGTTAATAATATTTTTTTCAGTAAGTGATGAACAGTCGTCTTTTAACACATGAATAGCCTTTAGTTCCTAGGCAATTTTCTGGCTATCTAGAATATCTAGAGTAGCTTCAAATTAAAACAATCTTTTTCAAGGGGGTACGTTATTTGGCCGAATTTTGTTCGGCATAACTTTTGATTGGCATAATGTAATTTGGCATAAAATAAAAAGACATACTGTTCCATTTGGCATAATTTCATAATTTTCATTTGGCATAATTTTAATTGTGCATATTTTCTTTAGATTCGATTTGTTATGGGAGTACTTTAAAAGCCCCAAATACATAACGGCAGAAAACATTTGGACAGGTTTTCCGATTGGTGCTTGGACGACTCGGCACCGCCGAGATTGCCTTGTCCTCGTTGTGGTATAAAAACTGGACACTAGAAAATAAATTAAAAAGGCGACTTCGCCTTTGTTAGCCTTTCGTACTTCGGCTCCCCTTTTCAAAGAATAATAATTAATTAGCTTAATTAATCTATCCAAACAATTTAATTCTCAGCTAATTAGTCCTTTTAAAGACTAAATTAGTCTGCCTTTTTGTTACTAACTATTCAAAGAATGAATTCCACGCTAATTACTCTACTATCCAATATTACCACTAAATCAGTCTTTTTTAACGATATCTGAAAACAGACTAATTTAGCCTAGTTAATTTATGCACTCTAAAAATGTCTGGACCTTCCCATATAAGCAGTATGCCTAAGGTAAAAAAAATAAATGTATACGGAAGGACTCTCCTCCTGTTAAACCAATGGCGATATTCTTTCAAAATCTGATTGTAGCGATCTAGAAACAAAATTCTTAAAAAAATTAAAAAATGAATGCTTGTCGTTCTAGAAAAACAAGAATCTATGCCTTCAGAGACTGTGATGAACTTCGATTTCAAAGCATTCTGTAACTTCCTTCATTATTGCCGGAAATTTAAGTCTCATAACAAATCGGACAATGAGAAAAATTAGTAGAACGCGCCTTCCTTACTATTTG